>NC_031997.1:3057951-3069270 GCF_001879085.1 Nicotiana attenuata | reverse complement strand
CATAAGCTGGCTATTTTTCATTTATAGCTCTCTTCCAAAAATTTTGTTTGTCATTCCCATGGCTGCTGTCGTCACTACCATCTTTCAAAATAAAAAATTCAGCATCCTCTTCAACATGAGAAGCTAAAAATCCTGAATCTGAGATAGATAACTGCAAAATTAAAGGAAAAAAACAGATGCACGCGATAGATGTAGTCGAAATTACTCACAAGGAAAAAAAGCTATATTAATTGAAAAAATTGCGATGATGACAAAATTTATTAAATGTGAATGAAAT
This sequence comes from Nicotiana attenuata, assembly GCF_001879085.1. NCBI lineage: Eukaryota > Viridiplantae > Streptophyta > Magnoliopsida > Solanales > Solanaceae > Nicotiana > Nicotiana attenuata. The sequence continues at coordinate 3,068,993 of NC_031997.1, read as the reverse complement.
CAAACAAATAAAAAAGGAGGCTAGAGAAGGAAATAGATTGGAACCTTGAGATTAATGAAAAATATGTATAGTCGAGAGGAAATCAGAAGTAATGATTTGAGAAAGAAAAAGAAAAGAAGGGATTTGGGGGTGGGGAGAGGAGGTGTTAGCTGGCAGAAGAGAGAGATAGAGGAAGGGTGGGGAAGATGAGGGAATTGCTGATACGTGGCATTAAATAAATAATTAGACAGTATTTTTATTAGTAGACGCGCTTCTATCGTAGTGTTTTACACATACTGAGTCCTGGTCAAAGGAGGTGTGTATTAGACACACTTTTTAAAAGGTTGAGTGTGTAATATTATTTTCACCCATAGAAAGTGTGTAACGGGGATTTGGTCCACAGTTCGGGTGCCAACTTATGTATTTTGCCTTCCATATACAACTGTACAGTGCAAAAATAAGTGGAGATTGCAGAGAAGTTGGGAATCAAATCGAAGACTGAGGCATTGGGGGCGAATTCTCTAATCTCTACATTCTTGATATGTCTTAAATGACAGGTTTAGAAATGAAACTCAATATAGGGAGAGAGGATCATCCATCACACACAATAAAACCTTGAAGGTTGAACAGGTTGGTTCAAAAGGGATCCGTTGAAGAGTACCTTGAGAAGTTTGAAGTCCTTGGAGTACAGATGATGATCCGCACTCGAACACTCAATGATGCCTACTTCCTTTCAAGATTCACAGGTGGACTCAAAAAGAAATTAAGATGGCTATCAGGTATTTTGAGGAACCACTTTAACAAGGCAGTTGAGCAGGCAAGGTCGCAAGAAAGGCTATTGAGGCTTACCTAAAAAGGAGCAAAGTGGTCTTTAAAACTTCTACCTCCCAGCTGCATTCTCAGCCCATTCATAAGCCTAGTCAGCATACTACAGTCTAAAAATGCTGGAAATTGAGCAATGATAGTGTAGTTGATGGAAATGTGCCTACTGGTGCCGAACTTTCACATGGTTCGACTGCTTGGGGGGCTGATGTTAACGTGTATGTGGCAGAGAATTCTATTGCTTCAATCCATAGAGATATTTTGGCAACATTGCACTTGCATCAGGAAATGAAAGTAGTAATGGCCTTTTTTCTCATGGCCAAGGTACACATGACATGGTTGAGATCAGACAAGAGGTAGTAGGTATTCCTAAAGATTATGGTGGCAGTACTGAAAAGCATGCTGGAACAACTCCAGACCACAGGGAGCTATCTTACTTAGCAAACAGAAATGGAAAAATCAAGAGCTTTGCAATAGAAGTTAGGAAGAACTGAGCGTAAGGATGGTTGGACTGACGCTAGGGGAAGGCTAAGGAATTCTGATTCCAAGGAGACTCATTATATTCTGGAAGAGGTGTTGAAAAGGGAAGTACACCCAACCATTTACACTTGTAATGCTTTGCTTCACGACATGTGGGAAAAGTGAATAGTTCTTCTGATAAGGTGCTAAATAAGAAGTTACTAGCCAGCTTCTGTGTTGGTGACAAAATTCACATGCTCTATCATGTTCTTCGCCCTGGGGTGCTCTCCATTCAGGCTCTGTCTTCCATGGAAAAGGGACCTTCAGCTGAAGATGAAAGGAAGCATTGGGTATGTGTTCGGTATAATAAATGCGAATTCCAGATCATGGAGATGAGGGCTATTGGAGGAATCCACCAAGATTGTCTCCCAGGTCCAATTTTAACCACCTCTTGTTACCCATTATGAATTCTATCTTAGTTTATGTTTTATTGCTTTAATTATGAGTAGCTAGACTAATCTCTGGGGTTGTGAACCAAATCTATGTTGTTTAACTAATGGGTAGTTGATTGCTTGCTTTATCTTGATTGGATTTATTATTATCTACATGAATCTGTGTTCATTTGGCTAAATTAAGTGGATACCTACACTAAATCATTCCCTGTTAGCTGGGTCTTGCTTAGGAAAGTAGGTTTAAGCTTGGGTTGATCTAACTACCCAAGGAAATGGAGTGTTTGAAATAGAGATTGCTGGGAATAGCTAACCTCATCCCTGATTTTTACTATATTCAGTTATTAATGCACTTCTGACAGCTAGGAATAGCAATTGGGTGTAGGCCCATTAATTATCAGGATATATCAGTGCGTAATTATAGTAGACCATAACAACTACCCAATTAAGTAAGCTAAATAGGCAAAAAACCCATTAGTTAGGCACATAGAGGTGGTGAACAATCCCAGACTTCCTTCACTCGAAGTAACTCACTCTATCTGTTCGCTCATTAGTTGTTAACTTTACTGTAGTTTTCTTTTCAGTATTTAGATTAACAAAAACCAACTTAAGAAAGATAATTGGCATCTGGTAATTAGACTTGGGCTTAACTACAATCAAAATTGCTCCTTGTGGATTCGACTTGGATACTATCCAATATATATTGAGACGATTGTTTTGTTCTAATTAGAGGACACGATTTGACGTTGTCAGCGCGTCCAAGGGATTGGACCACATCCCTCGTATAAAAACAATGAAATTATTGTGAAAAGGCATGAATGCGGAACCTCTCTTTCTCTCTCTCTCTCTTGTTCGTCTCCTTCTCTCTCTTCATTTCCTCTACAATTCCTCTTCTCTGTTCAAGTGTTCTTCATCATCTTCTTCAAGTTTTCATTGCATCCTTAGCTAATTCTCTTCTTCTACATAACGGTGGAGTTCGCCGGACGAATTAATGCTGATGTTCCAGTGATGTTGTTAGATTGAGTTTGCTTCTTAGTTCTATTTTCTGCACTTTCATTATAGCTTCTTCTTTCTATTTGAGCTGTAATTCCAGTTTACTGATCAGTATATATGAAGTACTAAATCGCTGAGTGCTAATTCTGTCATCTCCATTTGAATTCTGAATTATTACTATTGTGGAATTAAATAGAGTAGCACCAAGGTTGTTACACCATATTTCAATACAAATTCCAAATATATTAAGAATTTAAGTTCTTCCCACTGACGGTGTAAAAAGATAACACAATAAGGTCAGTTAGAAAGTATTTGCAGGTAACTCTATTTAATAGCATAATAATAACTAACCTAAAATAAACGGTAAGTAATTTACTATAACAGATTAAATAAATTGCACTGGAAGTGTAAAAAATTATCCGTGCATATAACTTAAATCAATATATTAATTGCATTTAAGTTTTTTTTATATTATCAGACAATTAGACAGATGTTAGCGGGTTAGTTACCATTTTAACCAGATTACCAATTACTGGTGTTCATCATCTATCAAGAGATTTCCCTGTAATTATCCAATTATCGAACCAATTAACTACGCACCAGCAGTTGATCATCTCCACAATCGAAAATCAAAGTGAAAAAAGTGTATAATTAACGTACCGTAGCTTTCAAGTGTTTGCTCGTCTTTTAAGATACGGCCTTTATAGATCAATCTCTGATTTTCAGCAGGAATGTTTGCGTGCTGTACAAGAATAGACTTGAAGGATCCTACGGTCGCATCGAGGTTAACTTTCACGGAGAATTTCGAGCCGTTGGAACATCGGACGTTGATTGTAACACCTTCGCCGGCACCGGCACCGGCACCGGCACCGGCGCCGGTGTTATTCTCCTTGTTTGAATCGCCGCCGACCATACTCATACTCCTCCCCTTGTGTAATTTGGGAGGTGTATTTTGGTAATTTCAATTGATTGAACAGAAAAAAGAGTGCAAGAATTGAAGCCCTATATGGTGAAATTTCACAATTCGCAGGCAGCTAGATATTAGAGACTAGAGAGAGACAAAGACAGTGAAATGCTATAGCTTTTAAATATTTTTTTCAGTAGAAATATAGAAATGTTACAAAGACCACGTAAGATGGGTACTCACTACTTAGTGGGCGTTTGGACAATTTAATTGTAAAATTCCGGAAAAAGTAAAAAATAAATAAAAATAAGTGAAAATAATATTTGAAAATTAGTGTTGTGTTTGGATATGATTATAATTTTATGTTGCTTTTGAATTTTTGTGATTGATCTTAGTGAAAATTTTGAAAAATAACTTTTTGGAGTTTTTCATATTTTCGAAAAATTTCAAAATTATCATCAAGTGAAAATTGGAAATTTTATGGCCAAACACTGTGATTTCGGAAAAAAGTGAAAATTTTATCATGGCCAAACGGGCTCTTAATTGTTTTTCCTATATTTGTTTAAGATCGTGAAAAATTGAACTATGGATGAAATCAAATATTCACTATTTATAGACAATAATATTTAGTTATTAGAAAAAAAAAATTGAGGAAAGGTATAAGTATTCTAAACTTTTCCCGGATTTGCAGTTACATATTCGAAGTGAAATAAATACTACCATATCCGTTAACTTATTTATCAAGGTGAATGCACATTATTTAAGCGCGTAAAGTGTTAATTAATGCACATAATTATTGCCTATTGGTCATGTGGGAGACTAAGAAAAAGCTTATTTCGACTTAAATTAAAAATCAACCCGAGAGAATGCCCTTTTACTAAATTAGTGAGAAGGTCTATTAAAAGTGGAACGAGATAAGTGTGATTTGATCGTATCCTTTCAATCATAGGGTATTGGGTTATTATATGATCGTTAAATCTCATATATGTGTGCTATGGTAAGGTATTTGCCAAAATAGTGAGGGAAGTGGATTTTATTTATAGATGGTGGTCAGTGTTTCTGCCGTGTAAATAGCCTCTTGCAGAAATGTAGGATAAGGCTGCGTACAATAGACTCTTGTGGTCCGACTCTTTTCCGAACCCCGCCCATAGTGGGAGCTTAGTGCACCAAACTGCCCTTTTTTTTATGGTGGTCAATGTTCCTGGAGCATGCATGAGTTGGATCTTTTCGGTAATTTTTAAAGTTTGTATGTATAGTATACGTATATGCAAGATCCTAATGTAAATAATACATTGTATAGTATTTCTGTGAAATAGCATTTAGAAATAACCAAGTGTAACACCTTACTTAGCCAAGAATGGGAGAAAAACATATAAAGACAGAGAAAAGAGAATGAGATAAGAAGATAAAAGGGGAGAGGGATTACTTCATTCAATTTTCCGATATTCTTTCTTCGAGTACACAATACAAACAGACAGATGTATTCTAATTACATCTCTATACTAGACATTTGTCCTAATTTCACTAATTGCCTAAGGGAATTGATTGAAAATACGGAAATTACTACTAGGACTCAGTTGTAATTACAAAAATACTTGAAAAGGACCAAACTGACAATCTAAATTCTAAAAGAAGTAGGAATTAGCTTTTTTTCATCACATATTGGAGGCAAAGGGCAGCCCGGTTTACTAAGCTCCCGTTATGTGCGGTTTTCGGGGAAGGCCCGGACCATAAAGGCAGTGGCGGATCCAGGATTTATAGGTCGTGGGTGCTTCACTAATTTTAGCGTAAATTTACAATGATCAAATATGATCATAGTGGGTGCTCATGGTCAATTATTCAAAATTTTAAATATTATCTATGAATAGATAACATAATTTGGCCAAAGTCAATGGGTGCTTCAGCACCCATACTTGAAAACGTAAGTCCGCCACTGCATAAAGGTCTATTGTATGCAGTCTTACTCTGCATTTCTATAAGAGGTTGTTCTTACGGTTTGAACTCGTGAGCTCCCGAATCCTGATCACATATCCGTAACTTTACCAGTTATGCCACGACTCTCCTAACACATATCGGAGGATCCATGAAAAATGTAGCCAGAGGTCCTAACTTCTTATTTAGTTGAGAGACATGTGTCACTGGATTGATCTACAACATCAATTTTGGTCTAAGAAATGAGCTCAAAAGTGAGCTGGGATGGATCAGCTACTACCTCACAGTTTTCCGCCTTCAACAAATCTTCCAAAATTTCCAGCTGATCCTCAGTGATTTCAGGCATATTTTGTTGTCCCAAAAGTATAATTATAATAACTCGAATTTTTTATGTACTTATTAATTGGGATATTAGAGAATTAATTTTATTTGTAGCGATTGGGTCAAATATTAAGTTAGTAGGAGAGAATTTACTTTAATATAAAAGAGATTATATTAAACAAGTGGCTATTGGGCCAGTTACATGTTATAAAATTAAAAAGTATAAGTAAATGACCTAAAAATAGCATCGGCTAGCCAGTTTTTGGACTGATCATTCAAAAATAGCCAGCGTTTGCAAAGTTATTGAAAAATAGCCGCTATTTTGCTACAACACGGAAAATTCCAGCACTAACAGTAGAGTTAGGTCTTGGTTTGAGGCTAGTTAGTTACATACTAATTTTTGAGGAAAAATCCTACATCGTTGTGCTCTTTTTGAGTGTGAAACAAATCTATCCTCTCAACTATATTCTTCTTAATTTGTGTAACTATCTATTTTATATGTACAATTACTCCTTCAAACAATTTCCTATTTCTAACTCTCCAAAAATGATATATCATGGTTTCCCATAATGCAGCTGCCACCACTTTTTTGGGTCTCTAATGCTTTCTGTTGATTTCATCTAGTACTTGTTGCACCTCTCCAGCTTGCACGTGCAATCCCAACCAGTTTAGAAGATCTCGCCTGATGTCTTGGGTCCTAGTACAGTCAACAAACAAGTGTTAAACTGTCTCATTTATGAGTAATCTTTCTCGAACAACCAACCATGTGATAAATCTATGTTTTGGTTTGAGCTATTGCATTCCATATTAGCTCAGTGTTTGCTAGTCTATTTTAACTACCAATGATAACATTATAACTACTTGTAATAGAGTAGTTACCATTAGAAGTGCTCCTTAAATCGGGTCAAGTTATACTTGTTCAAGTTGACTCAATAGTGATACGATTAGCTAAACCTTATTTGGCCACCCCCGGAGCAATTGTTCATGGCCATTATGGGGAATTCCTTTACGAAGGAGATACATTAGTTACATTTATATGAAAAATCGAGATCTGGTGATATAACACAAGGTCTTCCAAAAGTAGAACAGGTGCAGTTAGAAGTGCGTTCGATTGATTCAATATCCATGAATCTAGAAAAGAGGATTGAGGGTTGGAACAAATGTATAACAAGAATTCTTGGAATTCCTTGGGCATTTTTGATTGGTGCTGAGCTAACTATAGCGCAAAGCCGAATCTCTTTGGTTAATAAAATCCAACAGGTTTATCGCTCCCAGGGGATACAGATTCATAATAGGCATATAGAAATGATTGTACGTCAAATAACATTAAAAGTATTGGTTTCAGAAGAAGGAATGTCTAATGTTTTTTCATCCGGAGAACTTACTGGATTGTTGCGAGTAAAACGAATGGGGCACGCTTTAGAAGAAGCGATCATTAGCCAATGATGGATGGGATAACAAAATAATTGGGCAATGATGAGTCATTAGAATGAAAGGTACAATATGAAATCTGGTAGGAAAAAATTATGTATTTCGTTGCTAATTCATTATTTAGGAGAGTAAATTATTAAGTAATAATTATATTATAATAATTATGCAATGATGAGCTCTTGAATTTGAAAGAGAACAGGTGCTGCTTTTGTATAGCTAAACCTATTCAGACAGTTTTAATTCTTATGGTTAAGTATGAAGATAGAATATATGGATTAATCGTGATGTAATGATTGGAGGGTAATGATTTACAGTAGTGATTATATAAATAATTAACTTTGAGAACTTCATATAAGATTGAAATTTATCTTCAGTCAGGCATCCCCCGTTCTTAGTACATTAGTTTCGTTCTTTTTGCCATTATTATTCCGCATTTTTTTTAATGTATACATAAAATTTTGACTATCAATTTATGGTTATTATCATTGGAATCCGTGTTCTGATTTATCGGAATTTTAATCACATATTAAATTTAAATTGAGGGTATTACTTTTGTCACGACCTAAAATCCACTAAGGGTCGTGATGGCGCCGGACACTGCTGTCAGGCAAACCAACTAAAATACTTGATTAGATTCCAATTTAGACAATTTTGAAAACCCAGATTTTCCTTCTAATTTCATAAGTAAAGAGACAACTGCTTCAATTCAAATTAAATAATAAGCAATTAATACAAAATATTTCAAAACCATCCCAGAACCCGGTGTCAGTGCATGAGCAATTTCTAAGAAATAATATAATACAACATCCGTCCGGAATACAGTGGACAGAAAGTAAATACAATATACTGGAAGGGACTATACTAGCTGCGGGCCGCCTCGAATAATGCAACTCACCTAGTCCCCAAATCATCCGTGCTGCTACGCCCAGTAGGCCACTAGAGTTACATATACCTGTGCAACAAAAATGCACAGAAGTGTAATATGAGTACGGAAACAACGTGTACTCAATGAGTATCCCGTCTAATCTCGAAGAAGTAGAGACGAGATGGTCGACTTCGACACTTACTAGTGGTCCAATAATGATGTCAACAATTCATTAAATCGTGGACTCTTATAAACATGATTTTTAATCCAATAAGAGGAAACAAGTAAACAATTATTTCTTTTATAGGAAGTTTCCCAAAACTCCTTTTCATTATTTATCCAAATATTCTCAAGCCATGAAGAGGCAATAACAACTTCAATAAGTTCAAGGCAGCAATACAAGCATGCGCAAATCATGCCGAGGCGTACGGTCCGCTCCAACAGAAAATAACTGTGCACTGCCGAGGGTCGAACGACGCGAACCATAGATGCATCTATTACCCCGCTCGCGAACTATCCATGCGACGCGGTCAACATGAAATAAACAATCCCCCTGCTCGCAAATCATACGTGCGACGCAGGTACACATAGAATTACATGCTCAGATAGCCAATTAAGAATTTATCGGGGAATATTTATTCAAATAAAAGCCACTTTCTCTTTTAACAATGTAAGAAAATAAGTTTAATCCTTTTTGAAATTATTTATTAATTCGATGTGGTTTAAGCAATTCGAGCTGTCAATAAGTTTACAATTCATCCAAGTATAACATGCTTTTGGGTCCTAGACTACCCGGACAATAGCATAATAGTAGCTACGCACGGACTATCGTCACCTCGTGCGTACGTAGCCCCCACAAATAGGAGCACATAACCAATTAATTCACCTATGGGGACATTTCCCTCTTACAAGGTTAGAAAGGAGACTCACCTCGCTCCGTAGATCCATAACCGGCATTCCACGCCCTTCCGAAGACTCGAATCGATGCACAACGCTCCAAAACTAGCCAATAATTATGTAAACCCATTCATATATGCTAAGGTACTCATTATAATCCAATTCATAACAATTCCATATCCCGATCGAAAAGTTGACAAAAACGCCCTCGGGCCCACGTGCCCGGAATCCGAAATTTTTCGAAGATAAAGTTTACCCATAGCCTCACGAACTCAAATATATGATTTTCTCTAAATTCCATACCCAAAATCGTGGTCAAAATCCAAGAATACTAGTTTTCTAGGTTTTCCCTCAAACGGCCAAGTTTTCTACAATTTTCCATGTCTAAATCCATATATAAACCTTGTATATACTCAAAACTAGTAGAGATCACTTACCTCATGCTTGGTGATGAAAATGGCACTCCAAAGTTGCTCCAAAATCGGCTCCCATGGAAGAAATGAAATGAAAATGAGCCAAACTTCGATTTTCAAAATAACCCCACTGCCTCCAGCAGTTTCCGCATCTGCGGAAAAATGACCGCATCTGGGGACAAATGACCGCATCTGCAGAATAATGACCGCATCTGCGGTTATGACAGCAACCAGCACTTTTTCCCGATACGGAAATGAGCACAACTCCCTCATACGATGTCCAAATTTGACGATTCTTTTTGCTATATCTCCATAATTACGATACGGATCTAATGGTTCAATAAAAACTTAATTTGGAGCTCATTTGCTTAATATGGTACCCCTTTATGTCCAAAGAAACAGCGTTGAAATATCAAATAAGAGCGCGATACAACCCGAAACACACCCGAGGCCCCCGGGACCCCGTCCAATCACACCAACCCACTCCATAACATAACACGGACCTGCTCGAGGCCTCAAATCATACCAAACAACGCTAAAATCATGAATCAACCTACAATCCAAGCTTTATGAACTTTAGAATTTCAAACTTCTACTTTCGATGTTTAAACCTATCAAATCACGTCCGATTGATCCCAAATTTTGCACACAAGTCACATTTGACATTACGGACCCACTCCAACTTCCGGAATCAGATTCCGAACCCGATATCAAAAAGTCCACTTCCGATCAAACTTCTCAAAAACCTTCAATTTTCTATCTTTAGCCAAATGACTCCAAAACGACCTACGGACCTCCGAATTCACTTCCGATCGCGCTCCCAACTCCAGAATCACCATAAGGAGCTACTCCCAGACTCGGAATCCCAAACGGACATCGATAACACTGAAATGCACTTCAAAACAAACTTATGAAATTTCTTCCAAAATGCTAACTTCCACAATAGGCGCCAAAACATTCCCGGGTCTTCCAAAACCCGATCCGGACATACGCCCAAGTCCGAAATCATCATAGGAACCTGCTGGAACCTTCAAATCCCGATTCCGAGGTCGTTTACTCAAAAAATCCAATCTTAGTTAATTCTTTCAACCTTAAGCTCCCGTAATGAGAATTCTCTTTCCAAATCAACTCTGAACTTCCCGAAATTCAATTCCGACCATGCGTACAAGTCATAATACCTGAAATGAAGCTGCTCATGGCCTTAGACTGCTGAACGCCGCGCTAGAGCTCAAAACGACCGGTCGGGTCGTTACATTCTCTCCCACTTAAACATACGTTCGTCCTCGAACGTGCTGAGAACTATACTGAAGTAGTCTGAAATCACTGTTTAACACCTCATGCACCTCCCCCGTGCTACCACAACTCAGTTGAGCACATTAGCTCGATCAATTCTGAAGATATTTCCTTTTATTCAAGCAAATAAGCCTTAGAGCCCAATTCCAACATCCGGAATTCTATGCTAGGCCTGTTTCCAACATACGCTCATCATATCAATCACTACACGCAGTACCAAGACGTGACTGCATACCTTAGCTGAATTCACACCTTGCACCATTTTACTCATAGGACCACAATAA
>NC_031997.1:3052601-3057926 GCF_001879085.1 Nicotiana attenuata | reverse complement strand
TATTATCTGATTAATTTAATCGATAGATTCCACGAATCTGATGCTCCCATTGCACCGCATGACATACATAGTCTTGTTCTAACTCATACAATACCGACACGACGGATGAGATCCGTATAAATTCATTAACCACTGCCGAAACAACAATTCATTGGGTCTATACTCCTGGCAAGAACTATCACCTCATTGTGAACCAAACAATGGTCTTGGCTCCTTGATATACTTCATATACTCAGATTGCGACTGATCTCGAATTCAATGTTCTCGTCTTACCCAGTACGAACTGCTCAGGCAATAAGCTACTCCGACATGACCAAAAGTCCCATATGATGCTTCAATGTGCAATATGATACCATATCGAACGCGATATAAAGAAAGCAAACCTTTGAGAAGGAAATTCAACTACACCGCTCGCGATCATACATTGCGACGCGCGGCGAACTTAATTAAACAAACACCCCGCTCGAAATCATACATGCGACCGGGCACACAGCTAATATAAGCTTTCCTCATTAAAATAGGAAACAAACACATAAAAAAACAGATACGGGGAAACTTGTACTCAGCTTCAACACTGTTGCGGTGCGCAACCCGATCCGAACAACATAACCATGGCGGCTGCCACCCGATCCACCCATAAAACTCGCATAAGGAGATACGCACCGAGCTAGATGCTCATTTTCAAATAATATACTGAATATCGGTTACAAGCACGCTAAGTGCATAATTTTATCCCTGGGGAGACATATAGCGCCCGAAGCCACAAAACTCAAGCACACTGAGGTGCGATATACGATTTGAAAGCTCAAAAAGCCATCCTGCTTATATAACATCATCTCTACGCGAATCCTCAACACATAAGCAATTCTCAAGCCGCCTCCCAACTCACACGGCGCGACGTATCACTACATGAAATATCTGACAACAAAATAACACCCGGACTACTCCTCCATAAGGAGTGCATTACTGAATTGAACACGTTTGCCTGATATAGAGCTCATATTCACATTGAATCCATCCACCGACCTCAAGCCGATTTCTGATCGCACTGAACTAGGCTAATTACCTTTCAAAGGTCCATAATACTCCTCTTCCGCTCATAACACATAAAAACATCCATCTAACTCGGAGAAATCATCCGCAGTCCACGACTCAATAGACTGAGTGCCCTCCAGGCATATATTCTCAAATCAACGATATTATCACAAAACCTTCATACTTGGTTTAAGTCTTTAATCAATCATGTGACTACCTGCCACACTTATACAATCTTCCTGTGGGACACACTCCACAACTTACCATAACAATTAACTTGGTCTTACCTCCAAACCACCGGCCGCACTAACGCTGAAAAGCGATCAAAGAATCATTAACCAGGATGCAAGCCCTTTTTTACAAAACACTGATCTCACGGTGACGAGATGACAAAACCAACTTACTTTAAACATCGGAAACTCCTTTCCTGCTCATCCGAGCTCGTGACATCCTTGTCAACACCGAACTGCTACCTTGATCTTGCACTTCAGATTCCATACCACTCACTGCACTTAACATGCCAATATACGATGGAACTCGTTTTTTCATCATAGCTTCGGAACCACTGTTAGATTGACACTTCATCATATAAAACTTTCCACTTAACTCACTTCAGGAGGACCATAGCAACACACAGGTGAATTCTCATGACCGTAGAATATTAAATCTCTAAGTAATGGTCTAAACCACCATAGCCCTTCCGGGTCCACCTCCACATAACAGGCCACAACGGTAGAATACTTTCTGAATAAACACTAACTTACGGCGGCCGACAAGCTCGCACGCACCGTCACAATTCACTTGCATATTATCGCGCTAAAGAACTGATCATAACCAGCAAATGCCAATTTTCGACTATGGCTACACAACCTCTTCTTCTAATTTGTCCTTTGATTTCCATAGAAACAATGATAACCCCATTCAAACACTTAACACACCCATCCGCACTCAATCCCGAGTGACACTTGAAATCTGAACCATCTGTCGCAATACCCCCGAACCATTTCATAATATCTCCAAATGCTACACGCCAGCAAAATATCATAGAAATTCTTGGACCTTCTCAATAAAACTGCTACAAGCTTTGATTCTTAATATTACTTATCAGGCTCGAGAATCATAGGAGCACCACAACTTACCCTTTTTTTGAATCACATTAGGGACCGTGTTTGAAGCCACCGCTCTGACTTGGTCCCGAATATAATCAACTCCATAAATCTGTATAACACCATGAATCCCTCTCGATAATGCGCCAGCGGAATCACTTCCCTCGAAACCCGCATCCAACAAGGCATAGTCCTGAATCCCCCTTCCCAATCACAGTTGAATGACCATAAGCAACACCATAGCTGCCTTCACATCCATTATCTGACTCAAATTACCACTTAAGCCCTTTTTCCATAGCCGAATAAACCATATGATCTAATAACCAGAAAACCTCAGCAAGTAAGTAACCATGCAACCCAATCAGTAAGCAGAGATGGGACTCTCCCCTAGCAGACGAGCACTAATACAATTGGATACTATCTCTCTTCTTTGGAAATCACTTCCCAACATCTTCCAATGCTGCTGCACGGGATACAATCACTATGACATCAATAACCCATCCTGAGTCCGAGCTCACTCTCTAGCTGCACAAGTCCATTCATCCCTCGTGGACATCACTTAAATGTGCGGCAACAACCCTCCAATTCGAAGTTATGCTGCATCCTTCTTCCTTTTAAGCAGCTCCTTTTCGTTTTAGAAAATCTCCTGTCACATAATAACCCATACTTCAAATTAGACCCGTAGACCCCAATCACCAATCACTAAAATTCCCAAATCGATCCAAACTCTCCTTAAGGCGCATAGTCATCCTACTACCAAGCCCATATGCAACATCTGCCACTCTCCCACTTCGGGCAAACTCGATTCTTTAATCAACCATTCGACCTGCGCTTCTCATACCTGGCCTTCTAGAAGTTTTAAACACCGCCTGACACTTCCCACATGTCCTTCCTCATACTTTGCTGCTCAATTGTTGCCTTAAATAAAATCTACCTTCGTAGCACTTGAACCCACAAATCGCTACTAACTTCAACTTTTCTGAAGATCATCTTTCTCGAGCTGCCAATATTAGAAATGCCTATTCAATCGTGAACCACCCTACCTCGCGATGTCTAACAGTCGTTTCTCCAATATTATTCCTCAATGCCCTACCCCAAGGCGAATTGCAGAAGACCATAACACCGGCGAATTTAGTACATTCAATAAGGACAACGACACCGCATTGTAGAAAAAAAACTCCGCCACGCTAGCAAATACCGAGTCTCGATACCTCATCAACCCAAACCTGAACATTCTCTGCCCGATTGCCTTTCCCCTGCCGGGAACAAAACATCGAATCTCTAGATCATGCATTGAGTAAACCTCCCTTCAAGTCATTCACTGCCCCGATACGTAGGCAAACATCCTACCATCATAACAATACTGCGGAACAATTGTTCATAAGCATCATGGCAACTTGTGCCTAACCTCAGAGCTCTTAGAAGTACCGCTACTGTGCTGAAACAATAAAATACCCTTCCACAAGGCGACGATAATGGTCCAATCAACTATATCGGGAGAAACATCCCGCACCACATTCGTAGTGCCATTACAATTCTTCAACTCTCGATTTATATCAAGCGCTTCGCGTCGCATAAGATTGAGTAGGAAAGAAACAAAGGCATAAGCCTCACAGGAATAAAATCGCACGATAAGGAATCAAGAAGGGAAGTACTCCTAACAGCCCTGTAGCTTCCAGAAGATAAGTACAGACGTCTCCGTACCGATCCGCGAGACTCTACTAGACTTGCTCATGACTCGTGAGACCTACGGGAACCTAGTGCTCTGATACCATGTTGTCACGACCCAAAATCCACTAAGGGTCGTGATGGCGCCAGACACTGCTGTCAGGCAAGCCAACTAAAATACTTGATTAGATTCCAATTTAGACAATTTTGAAGACCCATATTTTCCTTCTAATTTCATAAGTAAAGAGACAACTGCTTCAATTCAAATTAAATAATAAGCAATTAATACAAAATATTTCAAAACCATCCCAGAACCCGGTGTCACAAGTGCATGAGCAATTTCTAAGAAATAATATAATACAACATCCGTCCGGAATACAGCGGACAGAAAGTAAATACAATATACTCGAAGGGACTATACTAGCTGCGGGCCGCCTCGAATAATGCAACTCACCTAGTCCCTAAATCATCCGTGCTGCTACGCCCAGTAGGCCACTAGAGTTACATATACCTGTGCAACAAAAATGCACAGAAGTGTAGTATGAGTACGAAAACAACGTGTACTCAATGAGTATCCCGTCTAATCTCGAAGAAGTAGAGACGAGATGGTCGACTTCGACACTTACTAGTGGTCCAATAATGATGTCAACAATTCATTAAATCGTGGACTCTTATAAACATGATTTTTAATCCAATAGGAGGAAACAAGTAAACAATTATTTCTTTTATAGGAAGTTTCCCAAAACTCCTTTTCATTATTTATCCAAATATTCTCAAGCCATGAAGAGGCAATAACAACTTCAATAAGTTCAAGGCAGCAATACAAGCATGCGCAAATCATGCCGAGGCGTACGGTCCGCTCCAACAGAAAATAACTGTGCACTGCCGAGGATCGAACGGCGCGAACCATAGATGCATCTATTACCCCGCTCGCGAACTATCCATGCGACGCGGTCAACATGAAATAAACAATCCCCCTGCTCGCAAATCATACGTGCGACGCAGGTACACATAGAATTACATGCTCAGATAGCCAATTAAGAATTTATCGGGGAATATTTATTCAAATAAAAGCCACTTTCTCTTTTAACAATGTAAGAAAATAAGTTTAATCCTTTTTGAAATTATTTATTAATTCGATGTGGTTTAAGCAATTCGAGCTGTCAATAAGTTTACAATTCATCCAAGTATAACATGCTTTTGGGTCCTAGACTACCCGGACAATAGCATAATAGTAGCTACGCACGGACTCTCGTCACCTCGTGCGTACGTATCCCCCACAAATAGGAGCACATAACCAGTTAATTCACCTATGGGGACAATTCCCTCTTACAAGGTTAGAAAGGAGACTCACCTCGCTCCGAAGATCCATAACCGGCATTCCACGCCCTTTCGAAGACTCGAATCGATGCACAACGCTCCAAAACTAGCCAATAATTATGTAAACCCATTAATATATGCTAAGGTACTCATTATAATCCAATTTATAACAATTCTTAACCCCGATCGAAAAGTT
>NC_031997.1:3046994-3051022 GCF_001879085.1 Nicotiana attenuata | reverse complement strand
GCAAATTTCTCAAGCCGCCTCCAACTCACACGGCGCGACGTATCACTACATGAAATATCTGACTACAAAATAACACCCTGACTACTCCTCCATAAGGAGTGCATTACTGAATTGAACACGTTTGGCCTTATATAGAGACCATATTCACATTTGAATCCATTCACCGACCTCAAGCCGATTCTAATCGCACTGAACTAGGCTAATTACCTTTCAAAGGTCCATAATAACTCATCTTCTGCTCATAACACATAAGAACATCCATCATACTCGGAGAAATCATCCGCAGTCCACGACTCAATAGACTGAGTGCCCTCCAGGCATATATTCTCAAATCAACGATATTATCACAACCTTCATACTTGGTTTAAGTCTTTAATCAATCATGTGACTACCTGCCACACTTATACAATCTTCCTGTGGGACACACTTCAACAACGTACCATAACAATTAACTGGGTCGTACCTCCAAACCACCGGCCGCACTAGCGCTGAAAAGCGATCAAGAATCATTAACCAGGATGCAAAGCCCTTTTCACAAAACACCGATCTCAGGTGACGCTGATGACAAAACCAACTTACTTTAAGCATCGAAACTCCTTTCCTGCTTATCCGAGCTCGTGACATCCTTGTCAACACCGAACTGCTACCTTGATCTTCACTTCAGATTCCATACCACTCACCGCACTTAACATGCCAATATACGATAGAACTTGTTTTTCATCATAGCTTCGGAACCACTGTTAGATTGACACTTCATCATATAAAACTTTCCACTTAACTCACTTCAGGAGGACCATAGCAACACACAGGTGAATTCTCATGACCGTAGAATATGTAAATCTCTAAGTAGTGGTCTAAACCACCATAGCCCTTCCGGGGTCCACCTCCACATAACAGGCCACAACGGTAGAATACTTTCTGAATAACACTAACTACGGCAGGCGACAAGCCTCGCACGCACCGTCACAATTCACTTGCATAACTTGATCGCGCTGAAAGAACTGATCATTACCAGCAACATGCCAATTCGACTATGGATAACCAATCCCTCTTCTTCTAATTTGTCCTTGATTGCCATAGAAACAATGATAACACCATTCAACACCTAACACACTCCATCCACACTCAATCCCGAGTGACCTTGAATCACGAGACCATGCTGTCTCAAACCGCCCGAACCATTTCATATCTCTCAAATGCTACACCGCAAGTCAAAATATCATAGAACATTCTGGGCACCTTCTCATAAGTTGCTACAAGGCTTGATTCTTAATTGTACTTATAGGCTCGAAATCATTAGGCACCATACTTTACCCTTTTTTTTAATCCATTAGGACCGTTGTTGAGAGCAACCCGCTCTGACTTGGCCTCGAATATAATTAACTCCACAGATCTTCTAGCACATGAATACCCTCTCGACGAAGCACCTGGCAGAATCACTTCCCTTGAACCCAAACTTATACGAGGCATAAACCCTGAATCCTTTCTCAAATCTGAACATGAGCCAACAAGGCCAACCATGGCACACCTTTAACAATTCTTTTGCTCAATTCACCACTTATGTTCTTTTCCAGTAGCTAAAATAACCCATCAACATACTAATAACCAGAAACCTCGCAAGTAGTTAACCATGCAACCCAATCATAGGCGGTGGGACTCTCCCACTTAACTTGAAGCCACTATTACACAACTCTGGAACTCACCGGAATTCTTTATCTCTTATTGACATAACCTTGCGCAATCAACCGCCTAAATTTTTGGATTCTTTCTGTAAAACCCCCTTTTTATACTCTGAATCATCAACCACATTCGCACAACCGATCTCTTCGCTGAATAACCAATAGAATTCTTCGCAAAAGCTTCCCAACCACGCGACCGCTAACCTGCTCACAGGAAATAACCCACCTGTGGGAATCACTTCTCGACATCTTCCAATGCTGCTGCACGGGATACAATCACTATGACATCAATAACCCATCTTGAGTCCGAGCTCACTCTCTAGCTGCACAAGTCCATTCATCCCTCGTGGACATCACTTAAGTGTGCGGCAACAACCCTCCAATTCGAAGTTATGCTGCATCCTTCTTCCTTTTAAGCAGCTCCTTTTCGTTTAAGGAAATCTCCTGTCGCATAATAAAGCATACTTCAAATTAGACCCGTAGACCCCAATCACCAATCACTAAAATTCCCAAATCGATCCAAACTCTCCTTAAGGCGCGTAGTCATCCTACTACCAAGCCCATATGCAACATCCGCCACTCTCCCACTTCGGGCAAACTCGATTCTTTAATCAACCAATCGACATGCGCTTCTCATACCTGGCCTTCTAAAAGTTTTAAACACCGCCTGACACCTCCCACATGTCCTTCCTCATACTTTGCTGCTCAATTGTTGCCTTAAATAAAATCTACCTTCGTAGCACTTGAACCCACAAATCGCTACTAATTTCAACTTTTCCGAAGATCATCTTTCTCGAGCTGCCAATATTATAAATGCCGATTCAATCCTGAACCACCCTACCTCGCGATGTCTAACAGTCGTTTCTCCAATGTTATTCCTCAATGCCCTACCCCAAGGCGAATTGCAGAAGACCATAACACCGGCGAATTTAGTGCATTCAATAAGGACAACGACACCGCATTGTAGAAAAAAAAAACTCCGCCACGCTAGCAAATACCGAGTCTCGATACCTCATCAACCCAAACCTGAACATTCTCTGCCCGATTGCCTTTCCCCTGCCGGGAATAAAATATCGAATCTCTAGATCATGCACTGAGTAAACCTCCCTTCAAGTCGTTCACTGCCTCGACACGTAGGCAAACATCCTACCATCATAACAATACTGCGGAACAATTGTTCATAAGCATCATGGCAACTTGTGCCTAACCTCAGAGCTCTCAGAAGTACCGCTACTGAGCTGAAACAATAAAATACCCTTCCACAAGGCGACGATAATAGTCCAATCAACTATACCGGGAGAAACATCCCGCACCACATTCGTAGTGCCATTACAATTCTTCAATTCTCGATTTATAACAAGCGCTTCGCGTCGCATAAGATTGAGCAGGAAGGAAACAAGGGCCTAAGCCTCAAGGAATCAAATCGCACGACGAGGAATCAAGAAGGGAAGTACTCCTAACAGCCCTGTAGCCTCCCGAGGATAAGTACAGACGTCTCCGTACCGATCTGCGAGACTCTACTAGACTTGCTCATGACTCGTGAGACCTACGGGAACCTAGAACTCTGATACCATATTGTCACGACCCAAAATCCGCTAAGGGTCGTGATGGCGCCGGACACTGCTGTCAGGCAAGCCAACTAGAATACTCAATTAGATTCAAATTTAGACCATTTTTTAAAACCCAGATTTTTCCTTCTAATTTCATAAGTAAAGAGACAACTGCTTCAATTCAAATTAAATAACAAGCAATTAATACAAAATATTTCAAAACCATTCCCAGAACCCGGTGTCACAAGTGCATGAGCAATTTCTAAGAAATAATATAATACAACATCCATCTGGAATACAGTGGACAGAAAGTAAATACAATATACTAGAAGAGACTATACTAGCTGCGGGCCACCTCGAATAATGCAACTCACCTAGTCCCTGAATCATCCGTGCTGCTACGCTCAGTAGGCCACTAGAGTTAAATATACCCGTGCAACAAAAATGCACAGAAGTGTAGTATGAGTACGAAAACAACGTGTACTCAATGAGTATCCCGTCTAATCTCGAAGAAGTAGAGACGAGATGGTCGACTTCGACACTTACTAATGGTCCAATAATGATGTCAATAATTCATTAAATCGTGGACTCTAATAAACATGATTTTTAATCCAATAGGAGGAAACAAGTAAACAATTATTTCTTTTATAGGAAGTTTTCCCCAAAATTCCTTTTCATTATTTATCCAAATATTCTCAAGCCATGAAGAGGCAATAACAACTTCAATAAGTTCAAGGCAGCAATACAAGCATGCGCAATTAACACCGTGGTACGTATGGCCCGCTCCAACAGAAATAAA
>NC_031997.1:3035444-3046229 GCF_001879085.1 Nicotiana attenuata | reverse complement strand
CCATTAATATATACTCAAATATTCATTACAACTAATTTATAGCAATTCCTAACCCCGATTGGAAAGTTGACCAAAACGCCCTCGGGCCCACGTGCCCGGAATCCAAAACTTTTCGAAGATAAAGTTTACCCATAACCTTAGGAACTCGAATATATAATTTTCTCTTAATTCCATACTCAAAATCGTAATCAAAATCCAAGATTTCTAATTTCCTAGGTTTTCAACCAAAACCCCAAATTTACACTAATCTTCATACTTAAATCCATACATAATTGATATATTTAACACAAAAGTGATGGGGATAACTTACCTTGACATTGACGACGAAAATCCCCTCCTTGAAGCCCTCCAAAATCGCCCCAAGCCATGAGAAATATGAGAGAAATGGCCAATCCCCGACTTTAAATTAACCTTCTGCCTCCAGGTATTTTCGCTTCTGCGGAAATAATCCCGCTTCCGCGGTCCCGCTTTTGCGGAAAATATTCCGCTTCTGCGGTCCCTGGGCTCAAGCCCAATTTCGCTTCTGCGATAAGCCAACTGCTTCTGCGGTCCGCATCAGCGGATCAAGGGCCGCTTCTGCGGTCCTGGCTGCCCTTGCCCTCGTTCGCTTCTGCGGGGCCGCTTCTGCGGTCCCATTTCCGCAAAAGCGGAAATACCAGATACCAGCTGCCTCAGCACTTCTTCAAACTCCGGATTCGATCCGTTAGCCACCCGGAATCCACCCGAGGCCCCCGGGACCCCAACCAATCATACCAACTGGTCCCAAAACACATTACGAACCTGCTCGAGGCCTCAAATCACATCACACAACACGAAAATCACGGGTTACACCCCAATTCAATCTTTATGAACTTTGAACTTTCCAACTTCTATTTCCGATGTTTAAACCTATCAAATCACGTCCGATTGACCTCAAATTTTGCACACTAATCATATTTGACATTATGGACCTACTCCAACTTTCAGAATTGGATTCCGACCCCGATATCAAACAGTCAACCTCCGGTCAAACTTCCCAAAAACCTTCAAATTTCTATCTTTAGCCAAATGGCTTCAAAATGACCTACGGACCTCCGAATTCACTTCCGATTGCGCTCCCAACTCCAGAATCACCATACGGAGCTATTCCCAGACTCGGAATCCCAAACGGACATCGATAACATTGAAATGCACTTCAAGCCAAAAATAAGAAATTCCTTCTAAAATGCTTACTTCCACATTAGGCGCCAAAACATACCCGGGTTATCCAAAACCCGAACCGGGCATACGCCCAAGTCTGAAATCATCATACGAACTTGCTGGAATGTTGGGATCCTGATTCCGAGGTCGTTTACTCAAAAATCCAATCCTAGTTCATTCTTTCAACTTTAATTCTCAAATGGGAATTTTCATTTAAATTTAACTCCGATCTGCCTGAATTTAAATTCCGACCATGCGAACAAGTCACAATACCTGAAATGAAGCTGCTCATGGCCTCAGACTGCTGAACGGCGCGCTAGGGCTCAAAGCGACCGGTCGAGTCGTTACATTCACCCTCAATGAAGACATGTTGGATTGTGTCTTCTCTCGGGTTATTACAGCATCTGTATCTAGAAACAATATGGTTACCAAATTTAGAAATAATCTCATCAAAAGGAAGCTTACAAAGGTAAAGCCTCCAGGACAAGAATGAAATTTTGAAGGGAATGTTGTTGAGCCACATGTTATTAAAGCAGCATTCTTTGGCTTCTTGTTCCTAATTAGTTGCCAAGCACTTTTGTTGGAGTAATGATCATCTGTAGAAGCATCCTAAACAACATAGTCTTCTTTGTTTTGGTTTCCAATATCAGTTTCACTGATTAGTGTTACGACCCGGACTTCCCACCCTCGGGAGTCGTGATGGCGCATACTCGTGAAAGCTAGGCAAGCCGAGTATTATAGATCTTAGCACCCTTTTTCTTAATCTTTTAACGATTTTAAATCAACATACAATCAACAGTAGAATAATAATAATAATAAAAGAAATGCGGAAGACGAAATCTGATAACTTAGCCAAATACTAGTATGAGAAATACCAAATACATCTCTACTCAGAACTGGTATCACAATATCACGGACCATCTACGATTACTACAAACAATTGTCAGGAAAGAAAGATACAATCGGTCTCTGAAGTAAATGAAAACATAATATAAAAGATAGAAGGGGACGCTAGGGCCTGCGGACGTCTGCAAGACTACCTCGGGTCTCCGCTGGTCTGAAGGCAGCAACCTCGCTAAGATCCAAAAGCTCCGGTACTGAGATCTGCACACAGTGCAGAGTGTAGTATCAGCACAACCGACCCCTTGTGCTGGTAAGTGTCGAGCCTAAACTCGGCGAAGTAGTAACGAGGCTAGGACAAGACTACCAAATAAACCTGTGCAGTTAAAGCATATACGACAAGCAATAATAACAGGAACTAGCATTTAAAGATGGGAAGGGGAAACATGTTGTGGGGGATATCAAGTACCAACAAAATCTCAGGGGAAAAGCATAAGGAACATCTTAAATTTCACATCAACCAGAATAAAGAAACACTAACGAATCAATGTCCACTTTTATTCACTTATTGTTGCGGCGCGCAACAAGATCCAAATCGTATATCACTGTTGCGGCGTGCAACCCGATCCAAGTCATATATCACTGTTGCGGTGTGCAACCCGATCCAAATCGTATATCACTGTTGCGGCGTGCAACCCGATCCAAATCATATATCACTGTTGCAGCGTGCAAACCGACCCATCCTGTCCTCCCTTATTACTCCTTGTTGCGGCGTGCAACCCGATCCCATATAATATTGTTGCGGCGTGCAACCCGATCCAATATAATATTATTGCGGCGTGCAACCCGATCCAGATATACAATTCAACACCAATCACAAAAGAATCCCGGCAAGGAAACAATAAGGAAACAACAATATCCCTGCAAGAGAATCAACAACAAGAATAAACACATCCCGGCAAGGGAGCCAACCGTAATAATTAGATACGTCCCGGCAAGGGAATCAGCTATAACCAAACTTTTATCATCATTTAACTTCACAAATGAAACCTCAACTGAAGCCAATGCTCAACGATAAGCAAATACGACGAAGATAATCATAATTTTTGTACCACGGTTGCTAACCATCAAGTTAAGCATGATCAATATATAGAAAAATCACAACAAATCCGAATATAAGACTCACGGGCATGCTTGACACCAACGTATAGACACTCGTCACCTCACCTATACGTCGTACTCGACACCAACACATAGCAAATAAGACACAACACCTATTCCCTCAAGCTAAGGTTAGGCCAAACACTTACCTCGAACTTCCACGGCCAACTCAAGCCTAAAACACCACTTTTCCTTTAGAATTCGCCTCCAAGTTACTTGTATCTAGTCCAAATTAATTTAACAACATCAATTAATGCTAAAGAATTCAATCCCAATGCTAAATTATAGGTTTTCTATCATTTTCCCCAAAAAAGTCAAAAATCCACCCCAGGCCCGCTTGGTCAAAACCCGAGGTTCGAACCAAAACTCGACTACCCATTCACCCACGAACTCAAACATATAATTTATTATGAAATCAGACCTCAAATCAAGGTCGAAATTCCCAAAATTTGAAAATCCTAAGTTCTACCCAAAATCACCCAATTTCCCATGAAAAACCCTTGATTTTGGATTGAAATCATGAAAAAAGATGTTATAGATTGAAGAAAACGAGCTAGAAATGACTTACTAATGATTTGGAGAAGAACTTGTCTTTGGAAAATCGCCCAAGAGAGTTTAGGTTTTGAGAAAGTTGTAAAAATGGTTGAAATCCCGTCTGAAATTCATTTAGCAGGTCTCAATTGTCGCAATTGCGACCAGGGTTCGCAATTGCGAACCCCTTTGGAACCTGTTGTCTTCACATTTGCGAAGAATTAGTCGCATTTGCGATCAAAGGGTCGCATTTGCAATCAAGGCCTGCCCAGGCCATGTCACGACCCTAGTTCACCAACCGTGAACATGTCATGACGGCACCTGGTCCCCATGACCAGGTAAGCCTAACATTTGCGGAAATATATTAATTGCGAAAAAATAGAGAAAATCAAATCAAATATCTAAAAGGAACTGTACTGAATGCCACTTGGCAAGTACAACTCAATATCACAAGTCTAAAATAATTCCCAAAACCCGGAAACTCACGGGCAAAACAGACTACAAAAGTGTATAGTAAAGGTTCCAAACTCCAGAATTTCTAACAACCGAAAGAAGGAAAAACTAAGTACTAAAGATAGAATAAGAGGGAGACTCGTCGGTCTGCGGACGCAGCAGATCTACCTCGAAGTCTCCGTAGTCCTCCTGCCTCACTGATAGAGCGTCTGAGTAGAGGTACCTGGACGATCTGCACATGAAAAACATGCGCAGGAAGGGCATGAGTACACCACAGCGGTACTCAGTAAGTGCCAAGCCTAACCTCGGTTGGGTAGTGACGAGGAAGGTCAGGGCCATACTGAGACAAAATATAGTAATAACAATAACTAACAGTACGATAATCTGACAGAAATAATAAATACAGCAGTGTAATAAGAGAGGTTAAACAAGGCAATAGCAAATACACAAGAACGGAACAACCACAGAATAAGTACAGCTCAACACCAATGGTAACAATGAGGATCTCCCAGGATACCGTCCTGTAGTCCTTTTCTCAACTCTCCAGTGGATCTCCCGGGATACCGTCCCGTAGTCCATCATATGTGTATATCCGAAGGATCTCCCGAGATACCGTCCCGTAGTCCAACTATCAATGTGCGGGGGGATCTATCGGGAATCTAACCCGCAGTCCCAAAGTAAAAGTGCAGGGGGATCTACCGGGAATCGAACCCGTAGTCCCAAAGTAAAAAAACAAGGGGGGAAGCTACTGGAATCCCACATCCGTAGTCTCAATGTAAATGCGCAATCACAACCAGAAGGTACACGGAAACGAAGTACAAAAGACAAGCAACAGGTAGTACTGGCCTAGCATGCTTCACGTAGTACAGTTAAGGCAACTCAAGCAATTAGGCAAGTTAAACCAACTAAACATGCTTTCCTAATCTAGCACAGGTTATAATTGCAAGTAGAATAAAGCAAATATGAAAGGAACTAAATCTCAATATCTTAAGAAAATCGGATTTCCAACAATTGGCTCAAGTACAAGCCCGTCACCTCGCGTACAAGGCACTCAAATCAACAAATAACGAATCCTAAGGGGAAAGGTCCCCCACACAAGGTTAGACAAGCCACTTACCTTGAACCGGCTCAATATCAATAGAAACCACGCCTTTGCCACGAGTATCCGACTCCAAATGGCCCAAATCTATTCAATTCAATTACATATCGTAAATAATATTGCAAACAACTGATTCCACTATTAAATTTAGAGCTAGGGCGCAAAAATAGGTAAAATAACCAAAATGCCCCTCCAGCCATCGTCTCGGAATCGAATAATTTTTTACGTTTTCAGAACCCTCGTACTCTCACGAGTCTAACCATATAAAAATCTCCCAAATCGGAGGTCAAATGCCCCCTCAAAACCCCATAGTTAGGTCTAAGAAGTTTACCCACTTCCCATTCAAAAACACGAAATTAAAGGGTGAATTTGCGATTAGATTAATGGGTTCAGAGAATCGTTACCCAGTGATTGCCCTTGAAAAACCCTTGAAATTGCTCCCAAATCCGAGCTCCAAACCTTGAGTTTTCATAAAAATGGCAAAACCTCGTTTTTGAAATGTTAAGTACTGTTCAGGGGTCTAAAGCATCGCGAACGCGAAAGGCAGCACGCGTTCGCGAAGAAGGAAAATATAAGGGACCAAAAATGCCCTTCGCGATCGCGAAGGAATAGATGCGAACACGAAGGCCTGAGTTCAGTGAACTACGCGAACGCGACATAGGTCATGCGAACGCATTGAATGAAAATCAAGCCCAGCCCTTGGAGTCCAATAAGTCTATGCAAACGCGACAGCCCTGACGCGAACGCGGTTAAGAAACGTGTGAAGCTACGCAATCGCGGAGCACTAATTGCGAACGCAATGAAGAAACTTGTCATCCTCCAGAATTACTCTACGCGAACGCGTAGAGGAGGACGCGAACGCGAAGAGGAAGAAGGCCAAAGCTAAGCGAACGCGTGGATGATACCGCGAACGCGAAGAAGGAATTGGGACCTGCACAGCTGAAGGATTTTCTGCAACACTTTGAAACTCCAAAATGCTCCGTCGAGCATCCGAAACACACCCGAGGCCCCCGGGACCTCAACCAAACCTACGGACATATCCCATAACATCATTCAAACTTGTACCAATCCTTAAACCACCTAAAACAACGCCGGAAACACGAATTAATCAAGGATTCAAGCCTAAGAACTTCAAATTCCAACAAAACACGCTTTCGATCAAAAACCTAACCAAACCTCGTCCGATTGACCTGAAATTTTGCACGCACGTCCCAAATGACATGACGGTGCTACAGAAACTTCTAGAATTCCATTCCGACCCTCGGATCAAAAATTCACTATCGGACCGGAAACTTCAGAAACTCAAACTTCGGCATTTCAAGCCTAAATGAGCTACGAGGTTCCAAAATACATTCCGAACACGCTCCCAACCCCGAAATCACCTAACGGAGCTAACGGAACCATCGGATTTCTATTCCGAGGTCGTCTTCACACTGTTCCGATTACGGACCATTTTTCAACACTTAAGCTCTCATTTAGGGACTAAGTGTCCCAAAACTTTCCAAAACTCAACACCGAACGTCCCGGCAAACCAAAATAGCAGAAATGAACTTAGGAGAAGCAGTTAATGGGGGATCGGGGCGTAAGTTCCAAAAACGACCGGCCGGGTCGTTACAGGCCATCTTCGCAAATGCGATATTACTTCGCAAATGCGATATCGCATTTGCGAGCCAGGCTTCGCAATACTGCAGACCTGCAACACACCAGCATTTTTCCTAAGTCTAATTTCACTTTGTGGCCTATCCAAAACACACCCCGAGCCCTCGGGGCTCCAGACCAAACATGCACACTAACCTAAAAATATCATACGGACTTGCTTGTGCGATCAAATCGCCAAAATAACACCTCGAACTACGAGTTTAGCATCAAAATCAAAGAAAAATCTCAAGAACTCTAAGTTTCAAATTTCACAACCGAGGGTCCGATTCACGTCATATGAAGTCCGTTTCTTACCAAATTTTACAGGCACAACTTAAATACCATATAAGACCTGTACCGGGCTCCGGAACCAAGATACAGGCACGATACCATCAAATTCAAATACATTTAAATTTCCAAAAACTCTTAAAATTTCAGCTAAACAATTTTCTTCAAAAATTCATTTCTCGGGCTTGGGACCTCGGAAATCAATTCCGAGCATACGCCCAAGTCTCAAATTTTTCTATGGACCCTCCGGGACCGTCAAATCACGGGTCCGGGTCCGTTTACCCAAAATATTGACCGAAGTCAACTTAAATTTAATTTTAAAGGCAAAATTAGCATTTTTATCAAATTTTCACATAAAAGCATTCCGGATATACGCCCGGACCGCGCATGCAAATCGAGGTGAGATAAAAGGAGGCTTTTAAGGCCTCGGAACACATAATTAACTTGTAAATCAAGTGATGACCTTTCAGGTCATCATAATTAGAGTATTTTTCTGCTCATTGAGTGTATTTTTCAGTTTCTCTATGTACCGTTTACCCTCTGTGATGAACTCCCTTACTATTGTAGTCGTACTTTTTCTTCTATCTGGAAATTGTTTGTCTAGAACTCCTTTTCCGGTTCAATTGTCCCACCAAAAACTATATTTTCCTTCATTAATTTTCCATATCATGTTGTTTTCTACCTTTTTCCTCATTTGAGTCATGTGTTTCCAAGCATGAGAGTTCCCTGAGGTCCAAACTTTGGCCACTGGATGAGCTCTAATACAATATTTGGATCTTAGGTAAGTTGCCCACAGAGAGTTTTGAGTTCTAAATCTCCACCACCTTTTCATAGATGTTGCTAATATCTTTCAAGGATCTTATGCCAATACCACTTTCAACTTTTAGTAGACATAAATTCTTCCAAGATCTCTAATGATACTTATTTTTATCCCCATGAGTGTCCCAAAAGAACTTAGCAAGTATTTTTCAATCAATTTCCGCGTACCCTTTGGAGGGCTCATAGAAGAAAAAGTGTATATTGGCAATGATTAAAGTACACTTTTGATGAGTACCATTTTGCCACCACATGAAAGCATCATGCCTTGCCATCCATTCAACCTTTTGACAATTTTGGTGACCATGGAGTCAAAATGAGAGAGTTTCTTCCTCCCCACATACAAAGAGCATCCCAGATAATTTAAGGGGTTTTATCCATGAAACCTGTTACTCTCCTCATTCTATTAATTCTCCGTGCTCTAGCTTTAGGATCTGTGAGGAAGAAACTTTTATCATTGTTTGCTTTTTGCCCCAAAGATTTTTTATAGTTGCGCATTTGTTTCATGATCAGCCTCACTGACTTGTTATTCCCTCCACTGAAGATCATTATATCATCTGCATAGGCTAAATGCTTAATTTTAGGGCCCTGACGAAGCTTATGTGTATAGGATTTTCTGCTCGTACTCTGTCAAATTCTAGTATAGTTTATGATATCGTCCCACAGAGATTGGACAATCTAAGCTACAGACTTGTAATATTTGACTACTATTTGAGAGAACCAAATTGATGAAAGGTGTGTTTGAAATTATAAATTAAGACAAATTTCTTCTGAAAATTTTATATTTAAAAAGAGTTGGGAATCGTTGAATTCACTTGATATATCATTACAATAAAATCTCAGGTTCATACGTATTTCTCTAAAGAATAATTGCTTATTGCTAATACAATTATATTTTTACACTAAGAACTAAATAAATAATTAACACTCCGCGAGGTTATGTCAATCATTTGATTTAAAACTAGTGACGATTAAACTGAAATATCTTGCCTGAATTGTGCTCAAGCGTAGTAAAAACTTCGTGAGAATATTTTTACTAGAAAATCAATAATCTTGCCTTCAACAATTTCTCCGTGAGAATTAAAACTGAGGAAAGCAAGATTACAGGCTTGAAACAATAATCTTACTAAAAATTATTTTAACTCTAATATTTTGTGCTCAAGTGTAGTAAAAACTTCGTGAGAATATTTTTACTAGAAAATCAATAATCTTGCCTTCAACAATTCCTCCTCGAGAATTAAAACTGAGGAAAGCAAGATTATAGACTTGAAATAATAATCTTATTAAAAATTACTTTCACTCTAATATTCTATCCATCAGTTATTATATATTAATTTTGCTCCGTGAGAATTACAAAATTAATATAAGAATAACTTAGATATAAAATATGTAGATGTGATAATAATGATTAAAAAATCATCATTCCATCACAATATGAAATGTATATAGAGTTTCAGGCCAAGAATGTATTGAAACTGAGATAGTATTATAATTATATCAAGCTTCATCAACTATCCCAACAAAAAGAAATTAATCCATTATGAAGTAAGAAAAGCTAAAAAATACTTTCAAAAGACTAAGAATATTTTTACTACAAAGAGAAATATTAGAGGAAGAGACCAAGATTACTCTTCTCTTTCTCTTTAGAAACTTAGAAAAAACTAGATAGAAAATTGGATACAAAGAGGGATGCCCTTTCATCTACAAACATATGGCTATTTATAGGAAAATTCCTACAAGGCTGATCACGCCCAACTATGCCTTATAAAAAGGACTCTGCGGACGTTGCAAATATAACCCGAGTATTACGCCCAGGGTCGAATCCACAGAGAGTTAACCTATCAACTGC
Source organism: Nicotiana attenuata (assembly GCF_001879085.1). Taxonomy (NCBI): domain Eukaryota; kingdom Viridiplantae; phylum Streptophyta; class Magnoliopsida; order Solanales; family Solanaceae; genus Nicotiana; species Nicotiana attenuata. The sequence goes on along the minus strand of NC_031997.1, from coordinate 3,036,375 downwards.
TATCTTCAAACCCACTAAGTCTTCAGAACCAGCTTCCCAAATTTTCGAATCTCAGTTGAGTGTTCTTTAATAACTAGCTTGCAAATAACTAAATGGTTGTAACTAAGTAAAAATTAAAGGTTGTAAACAATTATGAGAAAAAGCTAAGGCAATGATTTCCCCTATTGATGGAATCCCTTCTGTTTATGCTCAGACAAATTTACCCACACATCTCATCAATCATGAACGATAATCTTACCGTAAACCTCTCCCGAGTAATCACAGTAATTTACTATTGCACTCTCCCGAGATACACTAGCTTACTTTATTTAGCACAATTCAATTTAGATTGCACCCAAGGCTTCGTTATTCCTAATCCCGCCTTTAAACCCGCAATTATAGATTCCTCTAATAATCTAGGAGTGGTGTTGTTCAACAATACCCTAAATATGCACTCTTTTCCAAGTTATGCACACTAAATAGGCACAGCTAATTGAGGATCCTGTCAATTAACTACAACGAACACGAAGTTGAACAAATAAAGATTAAACGAGCAATTTGTATTCACATAAACAAGAAGTTCATCACCCAATAGGTTCCATCAACGCCTTAGACAAGGAATTTAGCTACTCATGACTATGGGAACATAAACTAAGCTTGAATTCATCATAAAATCAAAAGAAAAGAAGAAAGATGTTTAGAGTACTTTCTCACAATTGTTTTTCTTGCTAAGAAACCTAAAAAAATCAATACATGCCTCTCTTGGGCAAAGTCTAATGTTTTGAATAGGGTTTAGGTCTAAAAATCCCGTAATTGACACTTTGGTCCCAGAAGTTTCTGCGCCTGCCGCGGTTCTGCTGCGGTCGCGGTAGAACCGCGGCCAAACACCCTCGCGGAATCTCTGAACTTCTGCAGCTGCTTCCCACCGCGGTTCTGCCGCGGTCGCGGTGGA
>NC_031997.1:2990442-3035438 GCF_001879085.1 Nicotiana attenuata | reverse complement strand
TTCTCTCAAATTGATTAACTTTATGATCATTTGCATTGAGTATTCCTCATCTTTTGTCCATAGGCTTGCCCTTTATGTCTATCTCCACTAATGTAGACTAAACACTGATTTCTAAAATCTTTTAGGACTTTTTCTGGCTTGTAATGTTGGCTTCAGGCTGGTAGGTTAAAGGTTATATTTGTAGTGGCTTGCCTTTTTTCAGTTTTGGAGCAGAATATTTCTAAGATCAGACTTTCCAAATATTTGCTATTGATTTTTTTTTTGTACTTATAATGCTTGAACATAAGATCAATCTCTCCTTTTTTTTTCTTTTTTTTTCTTTTCTTTAATTCTGATTCTTTTTCAAAATGAGCTCCAAACTTATTTTCTGAAAAAGGACTTTTCAAATCATAAGCATGAATGTGATATTTAAATTTGGGCATACTTAGGTATCAAAAGAAAAAAATAGGTCTTCAAGCTTCAAAATAGGTGCTAGGGATTTTTTTTGTAGTAAATTTTTGTGCAATATCTAGAAAAGGCTGAGGTAAACAAAGAAAGCCTAAATTCATATTTCAAAAATCAGTGTTGTCTAGGATTTCGACTCGAAAGATTTAGGGCAAGTTCTAGCATATAGATTATAAGTTCTACTTGCTTTTTGATCATAATGCTTCTCAATCTCAGAATGTCTTGCCAAGTATTGAAGATATTTATTCTTGCCTTCATAAAAATAAACTTAAAAACAAGAAAGTTATGTGGTAAATATAAAAAATATATATTTGATATAGAATGATAAGAGTTTTATTTTGATAAATTAACACTTTACAAGAGGCATAATTATTAAAAAAAATCTATTATATATAGATATATAGATAGATAGATAGATAAAAATCTTTTTGGCTTTCAAATATACAACTGCAGAAGAAAGCTTGAAAGAAACTGCAGGCACACACCTTTTGCGTATAAATAACAAGTCTAGTTTGTATATAAACTAGAAAATTGCCTGTGCCAACATATGAATTACATGATAAAAATCTTTTTGGCTTTCAAATATATATATCTATCTATATATATAGATAGATAGATAGATAGATAGATAAAAATCTTTTTGGCTTTCAAATATACAACTGCAGAAGAAAGCTTGAAAGAAACTGCAGCCACACACCTTTTGCGTATAAATAACAAGTCTAGTTTGTATATAAACTAGAAAATTATCTGTGCCAACATATGAATTACATTATTAAATGGTTAACCAACCAGTTACTTAGGCATACCGATCACCATGGAGTTACTCCTGTATAGGTGACTCTGTTTTTGTAGAGGCCTTCATGAGATGTTCTGGTTGTACAATAACCTGGATATTAACCAGATCAATTGATTAAGCATTTAACTATTTAAATCTATGTTGGACTTATGAGGCTCCATTGCTTCACCCTCAATGGCTACGGGTAAGGAACCATAGTTCTGAGTTTAACGTCGCCAGCTCGACTTATTAATTGTAGACTTCATCAATCTATCAAAGTGACAGATGGTTGTTGCTCAAAATGCCCTCCAAAATATAATTTTAACCTGTGACCATTTACCTTAAATTTGTCTCCTCCATTGGTTTGTTGAATTTCAATTGCTCCGTATGGAGTAACATCTGTAACATTGTAAGGACCCGTCCACCTGGATTTTAATTTTCCTGGAAATAGCCGGAGTCTACTGCTGTATAGAAGTACATGATCTCCAATTTTAAAAGTTTTCTGTCGGATTAAATTGTCGTGCCATTTTTTTGTTTTTTCTTTAAAAATTTTGGCATTTTCATAGGCTTCTAATCTGAGTTCTTCCAATTCATTCACCTGAGAAAATCTATTTTTACCAGCAGAGTTTAATTAAAAGTTCAATGCTTTCAACGCCCAAAATGCTTTGTGTTCCAATTCAACAGGAAGATGACAAGCTTTTCCAAAGACTAATCGATATGGAGACGTACCAATTGGCGTTTTAAATGTCGTTCGATATGCCCATAGTGTGTCATCTAATTTTGAAGCCCAGTCTTTTCTGGAGATTCCAACCGTTTTTTCAAGTATTCTTTTTAATTCACGGTTAGAAACCTCAACTTGCCCTTGTGTTTGAGCATGGTATGGTGTTCCTGTTTTGTGAGTCACACAATATTTTGACAATAATGCTGAAAATTGTCTATTCATGAAATGAGACCCTTGGTCGCTAATGATAACTCGCGGTGTACCAAACCTGGTAAGAATATTTTTCTTAAGAAAATTGCACACAGTTTGAGCATCATTTTTCCTTGTTGGAATGGCTTCAACCCATCTTGAAACATAGTCCACAGTCACAAGGATATATTCAAAAGAATGAGATGAAGGAAAAGGACCCATGAAATCTATTCCCCAAACATCAAATATTTCACATACCTGTATTGATTGCAATGGCATCTCATCTCTCTTAGTGATATTGCCTGTTCTTTGACACCTGTCACACTGTGCAACGTAGGCACGAGCATCCTTAAAAAGTATTGGCCAGAAAAATCCAACCTCTAGAACTTTAAAGGCAGTTCGATTTGCTGCATAGTGTCCTCCAACTGCTCCATCGTGGTAATGATACAAAATTTATGTCATTTCTTCTTCTGGTACACATCTTCTGATAATATTATCTGCACAAATTTTAAACAAGTAAGGGTCATCCCACAAATAGTATTTAGCATCAGATATCAACTTTTTTCTCTGTTGGTAAATGAGATTTTGGGTGTCCATTTTCCAACCAAGTAATTTGCAATATCTGCAAACCAGGGTGGTTGAGTCACAACTGAGTTGATAGAAAAAATATGTTCATCAGGAAACTCTTCTTTTATATCACATAACTCAAGTTGGGTGTTCTCTAATCTGGACAAATGGTCAGCTACCTGATTCTCTGTTCCTTTTTTATCTTTTATTTCAAGCTCAAATTCTTGGAGAAGTAAAATCCATCTTAACAATCTAGGTCGGGCATCTTTTTTTGCTAAGAGGTATTTTAGAGCCACATGATCAGTAAAAATAGTGACCTTGGTTCCTATCAGATAGGAACGAAACTTATCAAATGCAAATACCACCGCTAGTAGTTCTTTTTCAGTCGTGGCATAATTTAGTTGAGCCTCATTCATTGTCCTGCTGGCATAGTAAATTGGACGAAAAATCTTATCTTTTCTCTGGCCTAAAACAGCTCCAACTGTTGCATCACTAGCATCACACATGACCTCAAAAGGTTGGTTTCAATCAAGGGACACAACTATAGGGGCAGTTGATAATTTTTCTTTAAGGGTGTCAAAGGCTTTCATACATTCACCTGAAAATTTAAACTTAACATCTTTCATTAAAAGGTTAGTCAGTGGTTTTGAAATCTTTGAAAAATCTTTTATGAACCGTCTATAAAACCTTGCATGACCTAGAAAGCTTCTAATGCCTTTAACAGTTGTGGGAGGGGGTAATCCTGCTATAAGATTAATTTTAGCCTTATCAACTTCTATCCCTTTAGCAGTAATTTTATGTCCTAAAACAATTCCCTCAGTAACCATAAAATGATATTTTTCCCAATTAAGAATTAAGTTTGTCTCTTCACATCTCTTAAGAACTAAGGTTAAGTGGTGAAGACAATCCTCAAAATCCTTGCCGAAGAGTGTAAAATCATCCATGAAAATTTCAAGAAATTTTTCAGTCATGTCAGAAAAAATTGCTGACATGCAACGCTGAAATATAGCAGGGGCGTTGCACAAACCAAACGGCATTCTCCTATATGCATATGTTCCATGAGGACATGTGACAGTTGTCTTATCTTGATCTTCTGGTGCGATTGGTATTTGGTTATACCCTGAATAGCCATCAAGAAAACAATAAAACGCATATCCTGCAATTCTTTCTAACATTTGATCAATAAATGGCAAAGGAAAGTGATCTTTTCTTGTGGCATCATTAAGACGTCTATAATCTATACAGACTCTCCATCCTGTGACGGTCCTGGTAGGTATTAGCTCATTATTTTTATTTTTTATCACTGTCATACCTCCTTTTTTTGGTACTACCTGAACAGGACTTACCCAAGGGCTGTCTGAAATAGGGTAAATAATACCTGCCGCCAAAAGCTTTACAATCTCCTTTTTTACCACTTCCTGCATTGCTGGGTTTAATCTTCTTTGGGGTTGGACTATTGGTTTGTAGCTATCCTCCATGAGGATTCTGTGCGTACAAATTGCTGGATTAATCCCTTTGATATCTTCTACAGTCTATCCCAAGGCTCCTTTGTGTGCTTTTAATACTTCAATCAATCTTTCTTCTTGTTCTGTAGTTAGAGAAGATGAAATAATTACTGGAAATAACTGATGCTCAAGATAGACATATTTCAAATGAGAAGGGAGAGTTTTGAGTTCAATTTTTTGTTGAACTTCTTCTAATTGCATGTCCCCTTCCTCATAATCTTTTTCCAATAATTTTGCATCATTTTTGATAGTCGGATCTTCATCCTGTGTGGTGCCAGATTTGACCAAACATCTTTTCATTGAGTCAGAAATTAATTGATTATCTTTGAATTCATCTATAAGATTATCAATCATGTCAATTGAAAAGCATGAAGATGATGTATCATCTTCTGAGAATCTTAGTATCTTTTGCATATCAAAAATAACTCTTTCTTCATCAACTCTTAAAATTAGTTGTCCTTGATGGACATCTATGATTGCCCTGCCTGTTGCAAGAAATGGTCTACCCAAAATAATTGGTTCATCAGCACAATCCTTCATTTCAAGTACTATGAAATCTACAGGAAAAACAAATTTATCTACTCTTACAAGCAAATTTATATTATTTCCTTTGGTCTCTTAGTACTTTGATAAGCAAATTGAAGTGAAACACCTGTGTCTTTCATTTCACCAAGATCTAATTTTTTAAAAATAGAAAATGGCATCAAATTTATTGAAGCTCCAGAATCACAAAGTGCTTTTTCAATGTATACTCCTCCCAGAGTACATGGAATGGTAAAACTACCCGGGTCACCGAGTTTTTGTGGTAGCCTATTTTGAAGTATAGCACTGCATTTTTCAGTAAGCATTACCACAGAAACTTCTTCCAATTTCCTTTTGCTTGATAAAATTTCTTTTAGAAATTTGGCATATGAAGGCATTTGCAATAAAGCATCAGTAAAAGGAATGTTATTGTGAATTTGTTTTAACCAAAAACTTTGCAAATTGATTATCAAGCTTTTCTCTTTTCATCTTTTGTGGGAAAGGAATTGTAACAGGGAAAGAAGTCAAATTTTTATTATGTTTTTCTTCTTTTTTCTTGGCTGTTTTCTCTTTTGATGGTTGAGAGGGTGTCTCAACATTTTCGCCCTTGTCTACCTGTTGTTCTGATTGATTCTTTTCTTCTCTGTTTGCATAGGGTTCATCAAGAGTCGTATCTGACCGTAAGGCAATGGCCTTAAGGTGTTCTTTTGGATTTTTCTCTGTATTGCTCGGTAAAGGACCTTGAATCTTTTCAGACATAAGAGTTGCCAATTGGCTTAACTGAATTTCAAGATTTTTTAGAGCTGAATTTTGGCTTTCCATTTTTTCATCAGTAACCTTAATGTACTTGTACAAAAGGTCATCAAGGCTTGGATGGCCTTGTTGAGGCTTTTGCTGATATGGAGTTGCTTGCTGATAAGGCCTGAAATTTTGTTGTCCACGATTTTGATTTTGATATCCGGGTGGACTCTGTACCTGTTGTTTTTGGTAGTTTTGAGAGTTTTCAGCACCATTTGCATTGCTCCATTGAAATCGTGGATGTTTTTGTGCTAGTGGACTTCCAAAAGGATACGACTTGTATCCGATGACATTGACATGTTCATCATTTTGATTGGTTGCTTGACATTCGTGGTTTAGATGGATTCCTCCACACAAGTCACAAGCCTCAGACTGGCTTGGTTGTTGTGTATTTACCTGAAAAGATTCAAATTTTTGTGCCAAAGAGACAATCTGTTGTGTTAGTGTATTTAAAGTGTCCACCTGATTTACTGTAGTAGCTTTCTTAATGATTACACGCTCAGATGGCCACTGTATGGCATTATCAGAAATTTCATTAAGCACTTGCAATGCTTCTTCTGTGGTTTTTCCCATTATGGAACCTCCTGCAGCTGCATCTATTACATTTCTAGAAGATGGTTTCAAACCATGATAAAAAATGTACAACTGCATATGTTCAGGAATGTCATGATGTGGACATTTCCTTAACATTGTTTTCAATCTTTTCCAAGCTTGATAAACTGAATCAGTGTCAGTCTGCAAGAAGTTAGATATATCCTGTCTTAACTTTGTTGTTTTAGCAAGGGAAAAATATTTATTTAAAAATTTCTGAGTCATTTGGTCCCATGTGGTAATAGACCCTTGCGGCAAACTTCGTAACCAAGTTTTGGCCTCTCCTTTTAAAGAAAAAGGAAATAGCATTAACTTAATTACTTCAGGAGGTACTCCATTATACTTTGCAGTTTCAACTAATTCTAAAAAGTCAATTAAATGACTATGTGGATCTTCACTTAGATCACCAGTGAAAATGCAAGATTGTTGAATTGTTTGAATCAGGCCTGTCCTGATTTCCAAGTTATTGGCTGCTACTGGAGGTTTCCTGACACTAGATTCACAGTTAAAGCGATTAGGTCTAGCATAATCCCTTAGGATTCCGTTTGCTGGTCTTGGCGCCACTTCATCAAACTGCTCCTCTACATGAGCTGGTGGTGGAATTTGTAGTGGATTGTTATCATCTTCTAATTGGTGCTCCATTCTGTTACAAGTTATGTTTTGAGACGATATTTGTCCTTTCCTACACAAATTTTTTAATTTCAGGATCGTAATTGGCCAACTCTTTTGCAGAAGAGCGGGTCATAAACTATCTGAAATTAAAGTAAAATAAAGACAGTTCCTAAACTAGTAATAGATAGTTTTAAAAATGAATTAAAAAAAGTTAGTACGGTAATATTATAGTTAACTAAAACAGTAAGTTGTAACTAACCACTCAAAAGAAATAATATAATACTAATTATATTATATGAAAAAAAATCAATAATAAATCAAGTATGTTGAAGGATTAAAGTACTATCAATTAAAAAAAGTTGAATAAAATATTATTTTATAAAGATATAGTAAAAGTAATAGTTATAATAGTAATATAGAATAGTACAAAGGATACTTTATGATATCGTCCCACAAAGATTGGACAATCTAAGCTACAGACTTGTAATATTTTGACTACTATTTGAGAGAACCAAAGTGATGAAAGGTGTGTTTGAAATTATAAATGAAGACAAATTTCTTCTGAAAAGTTTATATTTAAAAAGAGTTGGGAATCGTTGAATTCACTTGATATATCATTACAATAAAATCTTAGGTTCATACGTATTTCTCTAAAGAATAATTGCTTATTGCTAATACAATTATATTTTTACACTAAGAAATAAATAAATAATTAACACTCCGCGAGGTTATGTCAATTAATTGATTTAAAACTAGTGACGATTAAACTGAAATATCTTGCCTGAATTGTGCTCAAGCGTAGTAAAAACTTCGTGAGAATATTTTTATTAGAAAATCAATAATCTTGCCTTCAACAATTTCTCCGTGAGAATTAAAACTGAGGAAAGCAAGATTAAAGGCTTGAAACAATAATCTTACTAAAAATTATTTTAACTCTAATATTTTGTGCTCAAGTGTAGTAAAAACTTCGTGAGAATATTTTTACTAGAAAATCAATAATCTTGCCTTCAACAATTCCTCCGTGAGAATTAAAACCGAGGAAAGCAAGATTATAGACTTGAAATAATAATCTTATTAAAAATTACTTTCACTCTAATTTTCTATTCATCAGTTATTATATATTAATTTTGCTCTGTGAGAATTACAAAATTAATATAAGAATAACTTAGATATAAAATATGTGGATGTGATAATAATGATTAAAAAATCATCATTTCATCACAATATGGAATGTATATAGAGTTTCAGGCCAAGAATGTATTGAAACTGAGATAGTATTATAATTATATCAAGCTTCATCAACTATCCCAACAAAAAGAAATTACTCCATTATGAAGTAAGAAAAGCTAAAAAATACTTTCAAAAGACTAAGAATATTTTTACTACAAAGAGAAATATTAGAGGAAGAGACCAAGATTACTCTTCTCTTTCTCTTTAGAAACTTAGAAAAAATTAGATAGAAAATTTGATACAAAGAGGGATGCCTTTTCATCTACAAACATATGGCTATTTATAGGAAAATTCCTACAAGGCCTTGGTGAGAAATTGCAATATAAAATTAATATATCATATGGCCTTGATGAGAAATTGATATGGCAATTTGTCTTGATAGATTGGTGAGAATTTGCCATNCACAACTGAGTTGATAGAAAAAATATGTTCATCAGGAAACTCTTCTTTTATATCACATAACTCAAGTGGGGGGTTCTCTAATCTAGACAAATGGTCAGCTACTTGATTCTCTGTTTCCTTTTTATCTTTTATTTCGAGATCAAATTCTTGGAGAAGTAAAATCCATCTTAACAATCTAGGTCGCGCATCTTTTTTTGCTAAGAGGTATTTTAGAGCCGCATGGTCAGTAAAAACAATAACCTTGGTTCCTATCAGATAGGAACAAAACTTATCAAATGCAAATACCACTGCTAGTAGTTCTTTTTCAGTCGTGGCATAATTTAGTTGAGCCTCATTCATTGTCCTGCTGGCATAGTAAATTGGACGAAAAATCTTATCTTTTCTCTGTCCTAAAACAGCTCCAACTGCTGTATCACTAGCATCACACATGACCTCAAAAGGTTGGTTCCAATCAGGGGACACAACTATAGGGGCAGTTGATAATTTTTCTTTAAGGGTGTCAAAGGCTTTCATACAATCACCTGAAAATTCAAACTTAACATCTTTCATTAAAAGGTTAGTCAGTGGTTTTGAAATCTTTGAAAAATCTTTTATGAACCGTCTGTAAAAACCTGCATGACCTAGAAAGCTTCTAATGCCTTTAATAGTTGTGGGAGGGGGTAATCCTGCTATAAGATTAATTTTAGCCTTATCAACTTCTATCCCTTTAGCATTGATTTTATGTCCTAAAACAATTCCCTCAGTAACCATAAAATGACATTTTTCCCAATTAAGAATTAAGTTTGTCTCTTCACATCTCTTAAGAACTAAGGTTAAGTGGTGAAGACAATCCTCAAAACCCTTGCCGAAGAGTGTAAAATTATCCATGAAAATTTCAAGAAATTTTTCAGTCATGTCAGAAAAAATTGCTGACATGCAACGCTGAAATGTAGCAGGGGCGTTGCACAAACCAAATGGCATTCTCCTATATGCATATGTTCCATGAGGACATGTGAAAGTTGTCTTATCTTGATCTTCTGGTGCGATTGGTATTTGGTTATACCCTGAATAGCCATCAAGAAAATAATAAAACCCATATCCTGCAATTCTTTCTAACATTTGATCAATAAATGGCAAAGGAAAGTGATCTTTTCTAGTGGCATCATTAAGACGTCTATAATCTATACAGACTCTCCATCCTGTGACGGTCCTGGTAGGTATTAGTTCATTATTTTTATTTTTTATCACTGTCATACCTCCCTTTTTTGGTACTACCTGAACAGGACTTACCCAAGGGCTGTCTGAAATAGGGTAAATAATACCTGCCGCCAAAAGCTTTACAATCTCCTTTTTTACCACTTCCTGCATTGCTGGGTTTAATCTTCTTTGGGGTTGGACTATTGGTTTGTAGCTATCCTCCATGAGGATTCTGTGCGTACAAATTGCTGGATTAATCCCTTTGATATCTTCTACAGTCCATCCCAAGGCTCCTTTGTGTGCTTTTAATACTTCAATCAATCTTTCTTCCTGTTCTGTAGTTAGAGAAGATGAAATAATTACTGGAAATAACTCATGCTCAAGATAGACATATTTCAAATGAGAAGGGAGAGTTTTGAGTTTAACTTTTGGTTGAACTTCTTCTAATTGCATGTCCCCTTCCTCATAATCTTTTTCCAATAATTTTGCATCATTTTTGATAGTCAGATCTTCATCCTGTTTGGTGCCAGATTTGACCAAACATCTTTCCATTGAGTCAGAAATTAATTGATCATCTTTGAATTCATCTATAAGATTATTAATCATGTCAATTGAAAATCATGAAGATGATGTATCATCTTCTGAGAATCTTAGTATCTTTTGCATATCAAAAATAACTCTTTCTTCATCAACTCTTATAATTAGTTGTCCTTGATGGACATCTATGATTGCCCTGCCAGTTGCAAGAAATGGTCTACCCAAAATAATTGGTTCATCAGAACACTCCTTCGTTTCAAGTACTATGAAATCTACAGGAAAAATAAATTTATCTACTTTTACAAGCACATTTTCAATTATTCCCTTTGGTCTCTTAGTACTTTGATCAGCAAATTGAAGTGAAACACCTGTGTCTTTCATTTCACCAAGATCTAATTTTTTAAAAATAGAAAATGGCATCAAATTTATTGAAGCTCCAGAATCACAAAGTGCTTTTTCAATGTATACTCCTCCCAGAGTACATGGAATGGTAAAACTACCTGGGTCACCGAGTTTTTGTGGTAGCTTATTTTGAAGTATAGCACTGCATTTTTCAGTAAGCATTACCACAGAAACTTCTTCCAATTTCCTTTTGCTTGATAAAATTTCTTTTAGAAATTTGGCATATGAAGGCATTTGCAATAAAGCATCAGTAAAAGGAATGTTAATGTGAATTTGTTTTAAAATCTCCAAAAACTTTGCAAATTGATTATCAAGCTTTTCTCTTTTCATCTTTTGTGGGAAAGGAATTGTAACAGGGAAAGAAGTCAAATTTTTATTATTTTTTTCTTCTTTTTTCTTGGCTTCTTTCTCTTCTGATGGTTGAGAGGGTGTCTCAACATTTTCGCCCTTGTCTACCTGTTGTTCTGATTGATTCTTTTCTTGTCTGTTTGCATAGGGTTCATCAAGAGTCGTACCTGACCGTAAGGCGATGGCCTTAAGGTGTTCTTTTGGATTTTTCTCTGTATTGCTCGGTAAAGGACCTTGAATCTTTTCAGACACAAGAGTTGCCAATTGGCTTAACTGAATTTCAAGATTTTTTAGAGCTGAATTTTGGCTTTCCATTTTTTCATCAGTAACCTTAATGTACTTGTACAAAAGGTCATCAAGACTTGGATGGCCTTGTTGAGGCCTTTGCTGATATGGAGTTGCTTGCTGATAAGGCTTGAAATTTTGTTGTCCGTGATTTTGATTTTGATATCCGGGTGGACTCTGTACCTGTTGTTTTTGGTAGTTTTGAGAGTTTTCAGCACCATTTGCATTGCTCCATTGAAATACTGGATGTTTTTGTACTAGTGGACTTCTAAAAGGATACGACTTGTATCCGATGACATTGACCTGTTCATCATTTTGATTGGTTGCTTGACATTCGTGGTTTAGATGGTTTCCTCCACACAAGTCACAAGCCTCAAACTGGCTTGGTTGTTGTGTATTTACCTGAAAAGATGTGACGACCCAAAGAGTCATCACCTGTATTCCTACTCCCTCTGTACTTCTGAGACCCTGGAAACCTTATTTGGGGTTGCCTCGAGTTGTGTGCGCAGTCCGGGCGCGTAGACGAAAAAGTTTAAATATGAAATTTGTGAGAAAAATTGTTAAATCTTGGTATTTAATTGATTGAGTTTGACTTCGGTCAACGTTTTGGGCAAACGGACCCGGACTCGTGATTCGACAGTCCCGGAGGGTCCGTAGGAAAATATGAGACTTGGGGGTGTGCCCGGAATCAAATTCCGAGGTTCCGAGTCCGAGAAATGAATTATTGTGCGAAATTGTTTCTGAAAATAATTAAAGAATTTGAAAGTGTTATTTGTTTAGAAGACTGTGCTGTTGGGCTCGTATTTTGGTTCCGATGCCCGGCACAAGTCTTAAATATGATTTAAACAATTGCTGTAAAGTTTGGTTAGATTTGGACGTCGTTTGACGTGTTTTGGACTAAAAACTCTAAACTTGATGTCTTATGAAAATTGGAAGGAAATCATGGGTCTTGAGGCCTAATTTGATGATTACGATGTTGTTTTGGCGATCGGATCGCACGGATGAGTTCGTAGGATGTTATTGAGTTAGTGTGTATGCTTGGGTTGGAGCCCCGAGGGCTCGGGTGAGTTTTGAGTAGGTCCCGGGGGGGGGCCTTAGGCTTAAAGTATCAGATGTTGCAGTGTTGCAGGCCCCAGCGCGGCCGCGGTCATTTCCGCGCGGTCCGCGCTGGGAGATTCAGAGAAGGCCCCAGGTGCAAGACGTCAGCGCGGCCGCGCACCAAAATCGTGCGGTCCGCGCTGGGTAGGTTCAGAGATCTATTTTTCCCTCCCTTCCTCGGCGCGGCCGCGGGGCATTTTTGCGCGGTCCGCGCCAGTCCTTCAGCAAAGTATATAAATCTGAGATTTTCTGTCATTTTGCACTTTTTCAAAACNTCGGACCCTACGAAAATCGGTCCAAAAACCACCCTAAAAACTCACCCCGAGCCCCCTACGGGACCCCGTCCGAACATACAAACAAGTCTCAAAACATATCACGGACTTAGTCGAGGCCTCAAATCACATCAAACAACGCTAAAAACACTAATCACACCCCAATTCGAGTCTAATGAAACTAGAAATTCCAATTTCTACATTCGATGCCGAAATCTATCAAATCACGTCCGATTGACATCAAATTTTGCACATAACGACATTATCGACCTACTTCAACTTCCAGAATCGGAATCCGACCCCGATATCAAAATTCCACTCCCGGTCAAACTTCTCAAAAACCTTCAACTTTATAACTTTCGCCAAATGACCTCGAAATGAGCTACGGACCTCCAAATCCACTTCCGAGCGCGCTCCCAATACCAGAATCACCATACGGAGCTATTCCCAGACTGGGAATCCCAAACAGACATCAATAATATTCTAATACACCTCAACCCAAATTTATGAAATTCTTCCAAAATGCCAACTTCCATAATAGACGCCGAAACGCTCCCGAGTCATCCAAAACACGATCCGGACATACGTCCGAGTCCAAAATAATCATACAAACCTGTTGGAACTTTTAAATCCCGATTTCAAGGTCGTCTACTCAAAAATCACACTTTAGTCAATTCTTCCAACTTAAAGCTTCCGAAATGAGAATTTTCTTTCCAAATCAACTCTGAACATCTCGAAATTCAATTCCGACCATGCATGCAAGCCANCTGCATATGTTCAGGAATGTCATGATGTGGACATTTCCTTAACATTATTTTCAATCTTTCCCAAGCTTGATAAACTGACTCAGTGTCAGTCTGCAAGAAGTTAGATATATCCTGTCTTAACTTTGTTGTTTTAGCAGGGGAAAAATATTTATTTAAAAATTTCTGAGTCATTTGGCCCCATGTGGTAATAGACCCTTGCGGCAAACTTCATAACCAAGTTTTGGCCTCTCCTTTTAAAGAAAAAGGAAATAGCCTTAACTTAGTTGCTTCAGGAGGTACTCCATTATACTTTGCAGTTTCAACCAATTCTAAAAAGTCAATTAAATGACTATGTGGATCTTCACTTAGATCACCAGTGAAAATGCAAGATTGTTGAATTGTTTGAATCAGGCCTGTCCTGATTTCAAAGTTATTGGCTGCTACTGGAGGTTTCCTGATACTTGATTCACAGTTAAAGTGATCAGGTCTAGCATAATCCCTTAGGATTCTGTTTGCTGGTCTTGGCGCCACTTCATCAAACTGCTCCTCTACATGAGCTGGTGGTGGAATTTGTAGTGGATTGTTATCATCTTCTAATTGGTGCTCCATTCTGTTACAAGTTATGTTTTGAGACGATATTTGTCCTTTCCTGCACAATCGCAAAGTTTTTTCAATTTCAGGATCGTAATTGGCCAAGTCTTTTGTAGAAGAGCGGGTCATAAACTATCTGAAATTAAAGTAAAATAAAGACAGTTCCTAAAATAGTAATAGATAGTTTTAAAAATGAATTAAAAAAAATTAGTACGGTAATATTATAGTTAACTAAAACAGTAAGTTGTAACTAACCATCAAAAGAAATAATATAATACTAATTATATTATATGAAAAAAAAATCAATAATAAATCAAGTATGTTGAAGGATTAAAGTACTATCAATTAAAAAAAAGTTGAATAAAATATTATTTTATAAAGATATAGTAAAAGTAATAGTTATAATAGTAATATAGAATAGTACAAAGGTTACTTTTAGAACTAGAATAGTAAAAACAAGTACTTACAATTATAATAATAATAAAAATAATAAAATATACTTAAAAAATGACAAATAAAAAAAATGAGATTGTGAATCACAAAACTAATATATTATACTATTATATAGATGTTAGTACTAACAATAATAATATAATAATATAATATAAAATAGAGTAGGTTTGAAGTACTAACTATGAGGGATTTCTTTTTTCTTTTTTTTTATATGCTTTTGTACAATATTATATAAAATTACTCCTAATAAAAGTACAATTATCATAGTAGTATGTAGTAGATAACATTTTGAACGGAAAATTAACAATAATAATAAATTCTCAAATTAGTAATAAAATATTTAATCTGAAGTAGATGTGTGCCAATCTCCGGCAACGGCGCCAAAAATTTGACGAAGCTTGTGTGTATAGGATTTGCTGCTCGTACTCTGTCAAATTCTAGTATAGTTTATGATATCGTCCCACAGAGATTGGACAATCTAAGCTACAGACTTGTAATATTTTGACTACTATTTGAGAGAACCAAATTGATGAAAGGTGTATTTGGAATTATAAATTAAGACAAATTTCTTCCGAAAAGTTTATATTTAAAAAGAGTTGGGAATCGTTGAATTCACTTGATATATCATTACAATAAAATCTCAGTTTTATACGTATTTCTCTAAAGAATAATTGCTTATTGCTAATGCAATTATATTTTTACACTAAGAAATAAATAAATAATTAACACTCCGTGAGGTTATGTCAATTAATTAATTTAAAACTAGTGACGATTAAACTGAAATATCTTGCCTGAATTGTGCTCAAGCGTAGTAAAAACTTCGTGAGAATATTTTTACTAGAAAATCAATAATCTTGCCTTCAACAATTTCTCCGTGAGAATTAAAACTGAGGAAAGCAAGATTACAGGCTTGAAACAATAATCTTACTAAAAATTATTTTTAACTCTAATATTTTGTGCTCAAGTGTAGTAAAAACTTCGTGAGAATATTTTTACTAGAAAATCAATAATCTTGCCTTCAACAATTCCTCCGTGAGAATTAAAACTGAGGAAAGCAAGATTATAGACTTGAAATAATAATCTTATTAAACATTACTTTCACTCTAATATTCTATTCATATTTTATTATATATTAATTTTGCTCCGTGAGAATTACAAAATTAATATAAGAATAACTTAGATATAAAATATGTAGATGTGATAATAATGATTAAAAAATCATCATTCCATCACAATATGAAATGTATATAGAGTTTCAGGCCAAGAATGTATTGAAACTGAGATAGTATTATAATTATATCAAGCTTCATCAACTATCCCAACAAAAAGAAATTACTCCATTATGAAGTAAGAAAAGCTAAAAAATACTTTCAAAAGACTAAGAATATTTTTATTACAAAGAGAAATATTAGAGGAAGAGACCAAGATTACTCTTCTCTTTCTCTCTAGAAACTTAGAAAAAACTAGATAGAAAATTGGATACAAAGAGGGATGCTTTTTCATCTACAAACATATGGCTATTTATAGAAAAATTCCTACAAGGCCTTGGTGAGAAATTGTAATATATAATATTAATATATCATATGACCTTGATGAGAAATTGATATGGCAATTTGTCTTGATAGATTGGTGAGAATTTGCCATAACTTTGTATCTCTTGACTTTGTTTAGTCTTAGATGAAATTGTCACGGATGCATCATTCTTCCCTTGAGCTGTAATTTCTTTCTTTTTCTCTTTTCCTATGTATTCTTTTTCCTGCAAGAATTGTTAGAAAAGTGCGAGAATAGGATATAAAATTGGTCATGTTTTATATCTAAAATATTATATTTCTTTATTAAAATATAAGTATAATTTATATCCATCACATATGCAAAAGACAAAGAATCTAGGACTGCAAAGTTAACAGGCAAGGCATTATACTAATAAAACCAAGTGACGCATCTAATTTAGAACTTAGAGGATCAACTATACCAAACTCAGGATTAAACAGTATAATACAAACATGATCATGCATCATAGAGAGCATTAGTTAATCAGAATATGCAGAAACCCATACAACCACAATATTGGAGCCCAAAATTAACATGTAAAAAACTACAGGGTCTAGAGATGAGAGATCACAGAATGCAAATAACAGTAGACAATTCTCGTGTATCTGAGAATGACATCAAAGTTGATCACCATCATAGTTAAATCAAAGTTCAGATACATATGCAGGAAAGAATTTAAATATTATGAGAGTTTAAACACAAACCAGTGGCAAGATTAAAAGAGTGCAGAGTGTAGAAGCAAAAAAAACCCCAAATCCCCGATGTTTCAGAGTTCACAAGAGTCTCGAGAATGGGCTTCGAGCAGTGCTTGCACCGGAGGAGGTTATTCAACGGTTTCAGCGAGTTTGAAAGTAACAGTGAGCGAATGAGAGAGTAGTGAAAAATAGTAGTCAGAGTCCGGTCTCAAAACCTCTTCTGAGAGGGGTTTACATAGTAGAATCAAACAAGGAAAGATGGAAACAAATTATTCGAGCACAAATAGGGAAAGAGAATCAATTTTAGGGAAAATAATACATAAAACAAGGGAGTTCAGTAAATTAACAAAGAATAAGAGAACATAATCATGCAAATAACACTTAAAATAAGGGAATACAATATAGAAAAAGGAAAATATCATACAAAGATCAATTAGAGTCAGATTTAGGGCAAAATAAAGTAAAAATAAGGAAAACACGGTGGGTCAAACAGAAATAAGGAAAATATCAGTCAAACACAAGAAAGGGAAGAGCATCAACTAGAAATCAGTAAAGAATAAGGGAAAATCTCAAACCCTAGTTGAGACTGACGCCTTGAATCGTCCAGATCTTCATAGAATCAAAGTGAATCGGCCCGTTCTTGAGAGGTAGTTCTTGCCAAAAATAGGGCAAGAACTA
The DNA here is from genome assembly GCF_001879085.1 of Nicotiana attenuata. NCBI lineage: Eukaryota > Viridiplantae > Streptophyta > Magnoliopsida > Solanales > Solanaceae > Nicotiana > Nicotiana attenuata. Next base: position 3,018,250 of record NC_031997.1, on the reverse strand, counting down.
AGTGATGCCAAAATCATGCGTATAATGATAGAGTATTACGAAACAGGTAAGTAGATCATGGATTGATTCCCTGATTGAACCGGAATCGGAGAGGATTAAGGGTTACGACGGCTAGGGTTTGACAGAGAGAAGGGGGGTTTGAGAGAGTTCAAAGGCGGCGAGTGAGAGACAATGTCTCTAGGGTTAGGGGGTCGGGTTATAAGAGAAGAGGGGTTGGGGGTTGTGAGCCGTTGATCATTTTTTATCAACAATTGTGGTTTAAGGGGTCTGGTCGGTTTGGACGGGGCAGGATTGGGCTTAGGTGTTATTGGGCTGAGGTTTTGGATAGTGGGCTGGTATATTAGGTCCAAAATTGATTAGGAATTTAGGCTAGTTTTTAAATACCCAATATTTAGCAAGAATTAATCTATAAAAGTAATTAATAAATAGTAAAAATATGATTTGTGCACTGAAATGATTAAAATAATAACTTAACGTCATAAATAATGTAATTATACATTAATATGGACTATTATTGCAAAAATGTGCAATTGACCCTAAAATGCAAATGTAATTATGAGAAATAAAATAAAATATTTAAAAAAATGAATGTTGGTGTAAGTGATGAGTTCTGATGATTTAATCATCATAAAAATAATTTGAAGGATAATTATCGGATATTTCTAAAATAAAAATGCAGCAAGAAATTAATTTAAAGCCTTTAAAAATTATGAAAAATTATGAAAAATGCTTGTATAGGTTCATAAACTAGATGATGATGAAAATATACTATTTTATATATCTTTTGGAAATATGAGGGAAAATTGGGTATCAACAATTAGCGCTTGCTTTAATAAGCGTCTCTAGGAAACTAAAAGCCATACTTTCAATGTCATCCAATATGTGTTGTGTCAACTTATCCTCTTCAAAATATCTTGCACAAACCTGAACTGTCGGGCCGGTTGGCCAAATGGGCCATCAAAATCAATTGGTACGATATTGAGTATCGACCCTAAACCGCCATCAAGTCTCAAATCTTAGCAGACTTCGTGGCTGATTTTTCACTGGTCGTCGTACCCGAGGTTGAAAAGGAACTGCTAGTGAAATCGGGTACATCTTCGGGAGTTTGGACCCTTTTTACGGACGGTGCTTCGAACGTGAAGGGGTACAGACTAGGCATCGTACTAAAATCAGCCACGGGTAATGTAGTTAGACAGCCTATTAGAACTATGAAATTGACTAACAATGAGGCCGAATATGAGGCCATGATTGGAGGTCTCGAACTAGCTAAGAGTGTGGGAGCAGAGGTCATAGAGGCCAAGTGTGATTCCCTCCTCGTCGTAAACCAAGTTAACAGGACATTTGAAGTCCGAGAAGACCGAATGCAAAGATAATTAGATGAACTACAAACAACTCTACATCGGTTTAAGGAGTGGACCTTGCCGCATGTACCTCGAGAACAGAACTGTCACGACCCAAACGATGGGCCGCGACGGGCACCTGGTACCTTACTCAACCGAGTACCAACGTAATATATCTTTCGTATCATTATATCATAGATAAATGAACCGATGTAAAGCATGGGGAAATATAAACTTATACATATGACATATTGGCCTATAAGACCAAAAATGATCACTCGTACACTGAACATAGGCCGACAAGGCCAGACAATCTTTCACGTACACAACATATGTCTACAAGCCTCTAAGAGTACATAAATATCATAAAGGTCGGGACAGGTTCCCGCCATATTAATCAATACATTTCCTAATCATACTGACCAAATAAGCAACTCCGGAGCAAATGGAGCGCACCAACACCTTCCGCTGAGCTGATAGCCTACTTGGAGTACTCTTATCCTGTCTATCAGGACCTGCGGGCATGAAACACAGCGTCCCGAGGAAAAAGAGACCTCAGTATGAATAATGTACCGAGTATGTAAGGCACATAAATAAGTATATAAAATCATGAAATACTATAGTTTCATGCATATGCGTATGAATGTCATGTCGTGCATAGGTACATGTGTTCATAACATCATCAATCCTCTGAGGGCATCCCATTATATCATTTCGGCCACTGTGGGAAAAATCATCAACGTATACCAGCTGATCAGGTGGTGGGGCGTATATAACGCTGTAACCTTTTCCCATATCTTATATACATATAATACACATATATACGCGTATATAATGCCATCTTGGTCGTGGGTCAATGTACATGTATAAATGAATGCAATGTCTGAAAAGTACGTCAATAAAATCTCTCAGAATGTCATAAGACCATTATGACTTTGATTAATATCATGAAGTAAACTTTTTCAACTTACGTATTTTTTTTAGACCTATGAACAGATGATAAAATAATAGGACACATGGGAATTTAAGAATTTAGGCACCTCTAATACTTCTATGAATAGAGTCATTATGGAAGTTGTGCATTTTCTCGTTTCGTTTGTGTCGTATAAATCATGCTAAAAGAAAGAAGGGATAACCTTAATATACCTGAGTCGATTCTCTTGACAACACACGTTAATTGCGACAAAACACGGAACAAATTGTATGAAAAGCTCGAAGCAATCACGTTGCTATGCAAAGAAAATCTTGGCCGAAACTTTTCTTTAAGCACTTAGCAATACGTTTCTATGTAAAGAGACTTTGGAAAATGATCTTTGTTGAACTCTTTCCTTAAGAGAATAGAAGTAACATTAGAAAGAATAAGGAATCTTGGCCGAAGCAGTAACGTTCCCGTTCCCTCTTTAGGAGTTCCATCCATATTTCATGTAGTCAAAGCCTTTAATTTTGTGGTCTTAAGAGGTCTTTTATATAATTGGGTGTGGGACCCACTTCTTTGATGACTTAGAAACCAAAATCCTCTAAAGTTGCCACCAAGTTAATGTTTACGAGTCATTAATCCAATACCTCTTTGGCTGTCACATTCCATAATATCACGTGACATTTCCCCTAACACTTATCCAAGATAATTATCTTTAACCTTTTAATTAATTTGTTAATTTCCCACTCAAATCAATAGTTAACCAAATATTCACATAATTAAAAATTATCTCAAATTACTTAAAATACCACTCACCTTCAACATACCTCATATACTTCACTATCATGGCCATGTGGTACCTTGTATGACACTAGTTCATAAATGCCGGGTATTATAGCTCGACAGTATTTTATCCCAAAATGTCAAACTTCGACGAAATTTATTTTCTTCGACTTGCTTACCCTCTCACCTTCACATATTTATTCATCACTTGTTTGAAATAGCATAATGCTTATAATCTCAAAATAATTTCATTCCCGAACTTGCGTCGATTAACTTACGACGAAACTTTAATGTTTGAAAATGTGAGATGTAACATCTCACTTTGCGAGCTCCCATCAATTTACTTATGGCGTACTTTCATGTACAAAAAAATGGGGTGTAACAAGAATATCGAGGCCGACACTCTTTCCAATCTAGGTTCATCGGTTGAAGATGACGAACTCAATTCGGGGACTGTCGTACAGTTTATGAGGTCGGTGATCGAAGAAGGCCACGCCGAGATAAACTCCACGAGTTTAACTTGGGGTTGGATAAAGAACGGAAAGCTCCCATCGTATCCAAAGGAATCGAGAGCCCTGCGCACAAAGGCAGCACAGTTCACTTTGTCTAAAGACGGAATGTTGTATAGAAGGACGTTCGATGGACAATTGGAAATATGTTTGGGATCGGGAGATTCCAATTACGTCCTATGGGAAGTTCACGAAGGCACTTGTGGAAATCATTCCGGTGCTGAATCGTTGGTCCACAAAGTAATCAGGGCAGGACACTAATGGACCGATATGGAGAAGGACGCGAAAGAGTTCGTTCAAAGATGCGAACCATGCCACGGTATTATCCCCATGGCCGTTCATGAAGTGGGGAATGAACATCGTCGACCCTCTTCTATCAGTAAAGCTCAATTTATTTTATTTATGATTGATTATTTTTCTATGTGGGTTGAAGCATAGGCTTTCGAGAAAGTCAGAGAAAAAGAAGTCATAAACTTCATCTGGGATCACATCATATGTCGATTCGGGATGCCCTCCGACATTGTATGTGATAATGGAAAGCAATTCATCGGCAGCAAAGTGACTAAATTTCTTAAGGTTCACAAGATCAAGAGAATCCTATCGACGCCTTATCATCCCAGCTTAAACGGACAGGCCGAATTGACCAATAAAACCATCATTCAGAACCTTAAGAAGAGATTGACCGATGCTAAAGGGAAGTGGAGAGAAATATTGTCACGACCCAAACCGATGGGCCGCGGCGGGTGCCTGAGTCCTACCTGTCAAAAAAACATCTAAGCATGCGTCTAAGATATGAACCTGAATAGCATCTGCTGAATTACGAAAATAACATACATGTAGGAAACCTGCCAATAAGGCATATGTACGTATACATGCAGAATACAGTGGGCGAGCCGACAAGGCTGCTATAGACAACTATACATCCAAAACTGAAAGCCGACAAGGCCACATACAATCCAGCTAGACATAGTGTCTACAGACCTCTAATAAAAATATAACTGTACAAAGACGGGACTGAGCCACGTCATGCCCGTATATATATACATATATATATATATATACATATATATATATATATATATATATATATATATATATATATATATATATATATATATATATCGTACCAAAATCAAAAGCAGCTCCGGATCAAGTGGAGCACGCCAACTCTCGCTGATCAGGGATCCTAAGAAGGGGGACCGTCTGCTTGCCTACCTGCACCTGCGGGCATGAAATGCAGGCCCCGTGAAATAGGGCGTCAGTACGAAAAATGTACTGAGTATGTAAGACATGAAAATTAGTACGTAAAAGACATAAATGAAACATGGAATAAAGAAACACATCTTTAAATCTAAATAACTTTGTAAATTCTGAAACGTTTATAATGTCATGCATGTGCGTATAAATATCGTGTCATGCATAGGTAAGGGTGTACATAATATCATCAAGCCACTAAGGGCATCCCATCATATCGTCTCGGCCACTGTGGTCAACATCATCAACATATACCAACTGATCAGGTGGTGGTGCGTATCGCCGTAACCTTTTCCCATATCCCATATACATATATTTACATATATACGCGTAAATAACGCCATCTGGTCATGGGTCAATGCATATGTATAAATGGGTGAAATGCATGAAAAATACGTAATAATCTCAATATTCTTTCCGGATAAACTTTTTCAACTGTGTATTATTCTGAGACCCATGAACAGAAGATAATAACAATTCTCATGGGGAATCAAGAATACAGACACCTCTACTATTTCTATGAATAGAGTAATTTATGAAAACTGTGCGTTTGCTTGTTTCTTCTGTATAATTTGGACCATGCCAAAAGAAAGAAGGGATGGCCTAAACATACCTGGAGTAGGGAAAACTTCGTATAATATTTCGTTGAAAACCTTCGTGGATTGAACTTAGAACCCAAAAATCAGATTAAGCTTCTGCGCTTTGAAATTGATGAACGAAATCAGCTTCTGTTCTTGGCGTTGAAGTGTTTAAACGTTGGAGCTTCTGTTCTTGACTTTGAAGTGTTCAAACAAAGAAAGGAAAAGTTTTTGCTTTAGGAATTACTAACGTTACTTTGTTCTCATTTTTGCTTTGGATTCGTTGAAAGTTGGAATGAAGTTACTTCTGAATGAAGCTTTTGTTGAAATGAAACTTTGCTTCTGCTTCAACGTTTCTTTTGAGCTAAAGTTAATACATCAACCATGATCCATGTTCTGATCCTAAAATGAAATAAGATAACTACTAAAGTCTTGTCTTGGTTACATGTTACCTTAGGTGGCCACATGGACTTAAATGACTATGAGTCATGTTTAGCCATTGTGGCTTTATGCCACGTTTTTTTGGGGGGTATAATTTATAAATTTTTATCGACTTATTAGTTAATTGGGTAATGTCCTGTTATTCGATAATTAATCAATTACCCGCATAATTTAAAAAATATTCTCAAATTACTTAAATTCTAATTAATTTTTAATATACTTTATACATCGTACTACCGTGGTCATATGGTACCTTGCATGATACTAGTCCATAATTATCGGGTATTATCACTCGACCCGTATTTTATGCCAAATTGGCCACTTTCAACAAAACTCGTTTTCTTTAATTCGTGTACCTCTTTATCCTTCATAACACATATTTATCGCTTGTTATAAATAGTGTAAATACGTTAACGTCAAGATGATCTCGTCCCCGAGTCTACGTCAATTAACTGAAGACGAAACTTTTAACGTACGAAAACGCGAGATGTAACATCCTTCCCCTCTTAGAAACATTCGTCCTCGAATGTTCAACTCCTCGTGATCTATATAACTTTGGCAGGGTCGCCTTTGTAACAACTCCACTACCAACTCTCCCCATAGAAATTTAATAACCCAACGTTACACAGGACCATAATTATGAATAACGACAATAACCAACACAAGAATTTATACACGTACCTTATGATTATGACGTTTCAGTCGGACCCTTCACTCGAGGAGGAAATAAGTAGGGATATCTAGACTTCATGTTTTCCTCGGCCTCCCAAGTCATTTCTTCCATATTGTTGTTCCTCCAAAGTACTTTTACAGAGGCTACCTCCTTATTCTGCAGTTTGCGGATTTGTCGGTCTAAGATGGCAACCGGAATTTCCTCGTATGACAAGTCCTCTGTAATCTGTACATCATCCGTGGGCACCACTGGGGTAAGATCACCAATGTACTTCCGTAACATACATACATGAAAAACCAGATGGACAGACCCCAATTCCGAGGGCAATTCTAACTCATAAGCTATTTGGCCCACTATCCGAATGATCCTATAAGGCCCAATATACCGTGGGATAAGTTTGCCTTTCTTGCCAAATCTCAGCACACCTTTCATAGGTGACACCTTCAAGAATACCCAGTCATCAACCCCGAACTCTAAATCTCGTCGCCGCACGTCAGAATATGACTTTTGACGACTCTGAGCTGTCAACAATCGATCCCGGATCAATTTTACTTTTTCTATGGCCTGCTGAACCAGGTCTGGCCCATGTAATTCAAATTCTCCAACATCGAACCACCCTATAGGCGACCTACACTTCCGTCCATAAAGAGCTTCGTATGGATCCATCTGAATACTGGAATAGTAACTATTATTATATGCGAACTCAATACGCAGTAGATGATCATCCCAGCTACCTCTGAAGTCTATTACACAAGCTCGTAACATATCCTCCAGTGTTTGAATAGTACGCTCAGCCTGTCTGTCAGTCTGAGGATGAAATGTTGTAATAAGACTTACTTGAGTCCCCAATCCTTTTTGGGAGGACCTCCAGATGTTAGCTGTAAATTGAGCTCCTCTATCCGAGATAATAGATATAGGGACACCATGCAGTCGTACTATCTCCTTAATATAAAGCCTTGCATAATCCTCAGAGGAATATGTAGTTCTAACGGGCAGAAAATGGGCTGACTTTGTAAGGCTATCAATAATCACCCATATCGAGTCAAACTTACGCTGGGTACGAGGTAAGCCTACGATGAAGTCCATATTGATTACTTCCCATTTCCAAGTCGGAATCTCCATAGCTTGCAATAACCCACCGGGTTTTTGATGCTCAATCTTAACCTGCTGATAGTTAGGACACTGAGCAACAAACTCTGCTATATCCTTTTTCATTATGTACCACCAATATACTTCCCTGATATCATGACACATCTTTGTTGCTCCTGGATGGATAGAATAATGAGAATAGTGAGTTTCTCCCATAACCTGCCAACGCAGCCCTGCAACTTTAGGCACACATAATCGTCCTCGATATTTGAGGACCCCATCTTCTGTAATTTCAAACGGCGTCTTCTCCTTCTGAAGGGTGGTATCCCTATAATGAACTAACACAGGATCTTTGTACTGGCATTCCTTTACTTCAGTTACTAAAGAGGATGTTGTCGTATCCTGAAGAGTAATTCCAATGTCACCTGAGTCCAGTAACCGAACTCCAAGACTAGCTAGCTGATGAACCTCATGGGCTATTCCCCTCTTTTCTGGCTGTAAATACGACAGGCTACCCATAGATCTAAGGCTACTACGTTCGCCTTCCCAGGATGGTACAAAATATCAACGTCATAGTCCTTAAGTAGCTCCAACCATCTCCTTTGACGTAGATTCAATTCCTTTTGCTTGAAGATGTATTGGAGGCTTTTATGATCCGTATAAATATCAACATGAATGCCATACAAGTAGTGCCTCCACATTTTTAGTGCATGAATCACCGCGGCTAACTCTAGATCGTGGGTCGGGTAGTTCTTCTCGTGCTCTCTTAGTTGTCTAGAAGCATAAGACACAACCTTACCATGCTGCATCAGCACACAACCCAATCCAACGCCGGAAGCGTCACAATAGATCACATAACCATCGGTCCCTTCTGGGAGCGTTAAAACCGATGCTGAAGTTAATCTGTCCTTTAAGGCCTGGAAACTCCATTCGCAAGCGTCAGTCCATTGAAACTTTGCTCCCTTCTGAGTCAACTTTGTTAATGGTGCTGAAAGGGAAGAAAATCCTTCCACAAATCTCCTGTAATAACCTGCCAAACTGAGAAAGCTACGAACCTCCGTCGGTGTTGTGGGTCTAGGCCAAGTCTTTACTGCCTCAATCTTTTGTGTATCCACCCGGATGCCTTCACCCGAACTAACATGCCCAAGTAAAGCTACAGAGTTCAACAAGAATTTACATTTAGAAAATTTTGCATAAAACTTCCCTTCTTGTAGAACTCTGAGCACAACACGCAGATTATCTGCATGCTCAGCCTCTGAACGAGAATAAACCAATATATCGTCGATAAATACAATTACGAACAGATTTGAAACGGGCCTGAACACACGGTTCATCAAATCCATGAATACTGCTGGGGCATTGGTCAAACCGAACAACATAACACGAAACTCAAAGTGCCCATATCTAGTCTTGAATGCTGTCTTCGGAATATCTTCATCCTTAACCCTTACCTGATTGTACCCGGACCTCAAGTCTATCTTTGAAAAACACTTGGTACCTTGATCCTGATCAAATAAATCATCAATTCTCGAGAGCGGGTACTTATTCTTGATCGTCACTTTATTCAGTTGCCTATAATCAATACACATTCTTAAGGAACCATCTTTCTTTCTTACAAATAACGCATGTGCTCCCCACGATGATGTACTAGGTCTGATAAAGCCTTTTTCAAGTAAGTCCTTTAATTGTTCTTTCAACTCTTTCAGCTCTGCGGGGGCCATTCTATAGGGAGGAATAGATATTAGATGAGTATCTGGTAGTAGGTCAATAGCAAACTCAATTTCTCGCTTTGGCGAGAGACCCGTAAGCTCATCGGGAAAAACATCGGGAAACTCATTCACCACAAGGATGGACTGAATGGTTGGTGACTCCACTTCCATATCCTGAACCCAAACTAGGTGATAAATACAATCCTTATTGATCATCTTCCTTGCCTTGAGATAGGAAATGAATCTTCCTCTCGGCGATACCGTATTACCTTTCCACTCCATAACAGGTTCCCCTGGAAATTGAAATAGGACTATCTTTGATCTACAATCAACGTTGTCATGACAGGAAGCCAACCAATCCATACCATTATAACATCAAATTCTACCATATCCAACTCGATTAGGTCCACTATGGTAGATCGACTATGAACTACTACTATGCAACCCCTATATACTCGCTTAGCTATCACTGAGTCCCCACCAGGTGTAGACAACTCAAAAGGTTTAACCAATTCAGGTTTCATTCCAAACTTACTAGCAACTAACGGAGTAACGTAAGATAAGGTGGAACCTGGGTCAATCAGTGCATATACATCATATGAGGAGACTGATAATATACCTATAACAACATCAGGCGATGACTCCTGGTCCTGTCGTCCTGCCAACGCATAAATGCGGTTCTGAGGATTGCTCGAGTTAGATGCTCCGCCTATGCCTCTACCACGACTCATTGGTGCTTGTGGACCTTGCCCAGGAGGCGTACTGATGATGACGAACCAGCTACAGATCTCGTTGGCTGATCTATGCTTGCATCACCTCTCATCGGATAATCCCTCATAACGTGGCCCAGATAACCACAAGTATAACAAACACCTAATCCCACACGGCACTGCCTGGTATGCTGCTTACCATATTGAGTACATCGTGGCAAGGGCGGCCTCATCTGATTTGACTTACCCCTATACTGAGAACCTAAGGCCCTCAAATTCTGACTAGACCCTGAATATGAGGAACTATCAAATCTCTTACTGCCAAACTGATGGGGTGCGCTAGCCGATGGCTGGGCTGAATACCTCGGGTACTGCTGCCTCTGACCACCTCGAAACTCACCAGAAGGACCCGAAGACCTCGCTCTCTTATTCTAGGCCCTATCATGCTCACGATCGACCCTCTGTTTCTATTTACGCTCTTCTACACCTTGAGCGTATGCCTGAATACGAGAAATATCCATGTCTGGCAGAAGTGAGACCGACATATAATCGTTAAGAAAGTGAGGCTCTAATCCCATCACGAACCGGTGAACCCGATCCTCCATCTTAGATACAATAGTGGGAGCATACCTAGCCAACAAATCAAATTGAAGACTGTACTCCCGAACACTCATGTTACCCTGCCGAAGGGTCAAGAACCTATCAACTCTGGCCCGTCTAAACTCTGGTGGCAGATAATGATGAAGAAAAGCTTCTGCAAACTCCTGCCATACTGCTGGAGGGGCATCCTCACCTCTGGATAATTCCCAAGACTCGTACCAATTAACTGTAACATCTCGGAGTCTATAGGAAGCTAGCTCAACTAACTCAGTCGCAGTGGCCTTCATTACCCTTAACGTCCTCTGCATTCTATCAATAAATACATGAGGGTCCTCGTTTGGATATGCTCTAGTGAGTACCGGAGGGTCTAAATTAATAAAGTCACGAACACTCGCACTCACGGACCTATCTGCATGATCAATACCTACTTCCTGACGCCGAGCCTGTGCGGCTACTAATCGGGTCAATAACTAAATAGCATCTCTCATCTCCTGACCCGGTGTATCTGGCTGAGGTGCTGAATGTACAGGGGCGGGCACTGGAGCTGGTGCCCCTCGGAGCTCTTCTAGAAAGGGCGGGGTATGTGAAGTCTGAGATGGTACCTCACCATGAGACTCTCCCCGAGCCCTGGTAACTCGTGGCGCTCGACTAGTAGTCTCACCAGCCACGGACTTTCCCTTCTGGGTGGCTGTACTCTTTGGAGGCATCGCTGAAAATATAACATATCGTTAGGAACATGACTTCTTGTATCGCACGATCTGAGATAAAAAGAGAGGATAACATCCTATAGGTCCTGTAGCCTCCTGTCTATAAGTGTGGTGCACAACACACCCATAAACAAGACTCTACTATACACGGTCTGTAGACAACCCTAGGACAGAACTGCCCTGATACCACTTTAGTCACAACCCAAACCGATGGGCCGCGACGGGTGCCTGAGTCCTACCTGTTAAACACCTCTAAGCATGTGTCTAAGATATGAACCTGAACAACATCTGCTGAATTACGAAAATAACATACATGTAGGAAACCTGCCAACATGGCATATGTACGTATACATGCAGAATACAGTAGGCGAGCCGGTAAGGCTGCTATAGACAACTATACATCCAAAACTGAAAGCCGACAAGGCCACATACAACCCAACTAGACATACTGTCTACAGACCTCTAATAGAAACATAACTGTACAAAGACGGGACTGAGCCACGTCATGCGCACACACACACACACACAAACATATCGAACCAAAATCAAAAGCATCTCTGGATCAAGTGGAGCACGCCAACTCTCACTGATCAGGGATCCTAAGAAGGGGGACCGTCAGCTTGCCTACCTACACCTGCGAGAATGAAATGCAGGTCCCGTGAAATAGGGCGTCAGTACGAAAAATGTACTGAGTATGTAAGGCATGAAAATTAGTACGTAAAAGACATAAATGAAACATCGAATAAAGAAACACATCTTTAAATCTAAATAACTTTGTAAATTCTGAAACGTTTATAATGCCATGCACGTGCATATAAATGTCGTGTCATGCATAGGTATGGATGTACATAATATCAAGCCACTGAGGGCATCCCATCATATCGTCTCAGCCACTGTTGGCAACATCATCAACATATACCAGCTGATCAGGTGGTGGTGCGTATATAACGCCGTAACCTTTTCCCATATCCCATATACATATATTTACATATATACACATATATAACGCCATCTGGTCATGGATCAATGCACATGTATAAGTAGGTGAAATGCATGAAAAATACGTAATAATCTCAATATTCTTTCCGGATAAACTTTTTCAACCGCGTATTATTCTGAGACCCATGAACAGAAGATAATACTAATTCTCATGGGGAATCAAGAACATAGACACCTCTACTATTTCTATGAATAAAGTAATTTATGGAATCTGTGCGTTTGCTCGTTTCTTCTATATAATTTATGCCAAAAGAAAGAAGGGATGGCCTAAATAAACCTAGAGTAGGGAAAACTCCATGTAATATTTTGTTGAAAACCTTCGTGGATTGAACTTAGAACCCAAAAATCGGATTAAGCTTATGCGTTTTGAAATTGATGAACGAAATCAGCTTCTGTTCTTGGCGTTGAAGTGTTTAAACGTTGGAGCTTCTGTTCTTGACTTTGAAGTGTTCTAACAAAGAAAGGAAAAGTTTTTGCTTTAGGAATTACTAACGTTACTTTGTTCTCAGTTTTGCTTTGGATTCGTTGAAAGTTGGAATGAATTTACTTCTGAATGAAGCTTTTGTTGAAATGAAATTTTGCTTCTGCTTCAACGTTTCTTTTGAGCTAAGGTTAATACATCAACCATGATCCATGTTCTGATCCTAAAATGAAATAAGATCCCTACTAAAGTCTTGTCTTGGTTACATGTTACCTTAGGTGGCCAGATGGACTTAAATGACTATGAGTCATGTTTAGCGATTGTGGCTTTATGCCACGTTTTTGGGGGTATAATTTATAAATTTTTATCCACTTATTAGTTAGCTGGGTAATGTCCTGTTACCCGATAATTAATCAATTACCCGCATAATTTAAAAAATTATCTCAAATTACTTAAATTCTATTTATTTTTAATATACTTTATACATCGTACTACCGTGGTCATATGGTACATTGCATGGTACTAGTCCATAGTTATCGGATATTATCGCTCAACCCATATTTTATCCCAAATTGGCCACTTTCAATGGAACTCGTTTTCTTTAATTCGTGTACCTCTTTATCCTTCATAACACTTAATTATCACTTGTTATAAATAGCGTAAATACGTTAACGTCAAGATGATCTTGTCCTCGAGTCTACGTCGATTAACTGAAGATGAAACTTTTAACGTATGAAAACGCGAGATGTAACAGATATAGCCCGAGGTTCTATGGTCGTACCGCACAACGTCAAAATCCAGTACCGGAGGAACATTGTTCTCATTAGTTTATGGCGCCGAAGCTCTAATCCCGGTCAAAGTCAAGGAAACCAGATCAGGTTTCGATATGCAATAGAAGAGTCGAATAACGAGGCCATGAAGACAAGCCTAGAACTGTTGGACGAAGACGCGAAGCCGCCTTCGTCCGATTGGACACTCAAAAACAGCGGATCGAAAGGTACTACAATCGGAGAGCCAATCTTCGACATATTAACATCGGGGACTTGGTGCTAAGAAAGGTCACCCTCAACACCCGAAATCCTAATGAAGGGAATTTGGGTCCAAACTGGGAAGGACCGTACCAGGTTCTCGAAATCGCCGGGAAAGGGTCCTACAATCTCGGCACAATAAATAGCGAGCAGTTACGGAGCAACTAGAACATATCACACCTGAAACGATACTACTGCTAAGGTACGACCTTTTCCATTTTCATTTTTATTTTAAACTAACTCCTGCAGGTGTTCGATCAGAAATAGCAATGGGCTCCTCGACACGAAGACTTTAGGTCTGAAAGCACGCGTTGTACTCTTTTTCCCTTAGACCGGTTTTGTCCCAAAAGGGTTTTTCGGTGAGGTTTTTAACGAGGCAACCATTGATCATGCTAACTTAGAACGAGTCAACAGTATCCGAGGCTTCTTTACAATCAACCTCGAATACTGGGGGGCATTACCCTCGGATGATAGCTTTGTTGCGAGGAAATTACTTCATGGAATCAGGGTCTCGATAGGAAAATTTGTAAGGACCAAACGGTCAAATGAACCGTGTCCGCGTAGTTTTCTCGAGCCCTGGCACAAAACATGTATGCATGTATAATCAATTATAAAGAGAAGTATTTTTCCTTGCCAATATCTCATGCCTTAGAAAAAAATTTCTACTTTACAATTTTACACTCTCGATCTATTATGGCTTAAAGGCCGATCATAACCGGAGTTCGGATAATTACACCAACAATCGGGGACTGCCATCTGAAAAATAAATGAGATCGAATTATTAAAACTTCGAGATCATAAGACCTTTTAGGCAAATCTCGATTTTTATAGGCCGCGGCCATCCCTCTTGTCGACTGACACTTCGGACAAGCGCAAAATAAAACAGCAAAATAAGCCTAAGAGGCAAATCCCAGACCAAAGATGCTACGAAAAAATTAACACGGCTCGGAGATGGTCGAATTCCGTAATAAAACAGGTCTTTGAATTCTTTCATAAACAGTTAAAAGGGCTACCCCGGAAAAATCATAAAAGGCTTCGATAATATCAAGCATCGAAAACTCTAATGAGTACAAAATTGTTCGTACTCTCGAACGGTTCCTTACTTCGTGTTAAGGCATTGTAACCTTTGTGAACATGAATGATAAACAAAGGAAAATCACACAGAAAAAACTTTAAAAGTCGAAATAGGGTAGAAAAAGCCTTATTTATATGAGATTAAACGATCATTTTACAAAGGCCAGATCGGCCTAATAAAAAATTTAAGGCCTAAGGACTACTTTCACTCCGAGTTCGAGAAATAATTCTCACTCGACTAAAATCTTAAAGACCGCCTTATTTCGAGGTCGAGCAGACCCTTATTTCGAATTCTAGAAATCATTATCACTCGACTAAAAGCCTAAAGGTGACTTTATTTTGATGTCAGTGGGGTCCTCGCTTGATCATTAAGCTTAAGGATTATACAAACTCAAAATTCGAGTTACCATTCGGGGTCCGTCGATTAGAAAAGATTGAAGACAAGGCTTAATACTGGTCCTTACCTTTCCCAAACCTTGGACCCTCGAACACAACTTCATGATCTTATGCTAAGGCATTTTGACCCTTACATGAAATAACAAAAAAACAAAAGGACAACATATTTATAATCCATGCGAAGGAAGGGAATTTTTTATATATCAAGAAATCATTTACAAAGGCAACATGGCCCGATCAGAATTCTGTACAAAATCCAAAACGAACCTAAAAGAAACACGAAGAAAAAATAAAAATCCTAAGGGCCTAGTCTTCTTCGGGAGAAGCATACTCACTTTCGGGGTCTTCCCCACTTTCGGACCCGTTCATGCTCCCAGAATCGTCGTCAGGATGGCCAACACTTTGGCTTCAGCTTCAAGATCTTTGGCACTCTCGATCCCAGCTACGAGATTAAAACCACAAGCATGGATCTCCTCGAGAGTCTCTCTTCGAGACTGGCATTTAGTATGCTTGGCAACCCGGTTCGCTCAAACCTGAGTAGCTTCTGCAACCTCCTTTGCCCGAGCCTGAGCAGCTTCAGCGTCGGTTCGATAGACGACCACCATATCATCAGCATTAGCCTTGGCCGTTTCGATCTCCAATTTGGCCATTGCAAGTTCTGTGGCCAGTTTCTCTCGATCGGAAGTTGCTAAACCCAACCGAGACTAGAACTCCTCAATTTTCTTAGCTTGTACTGAGGCATTCTCTTTCAAGCTTCAAACTGGTTCTCAGCCGAGGCCAGTTGAGCTCGGGCAGCTTCTTTCTTTGAGGCCAAGTGGTCCATCTTCTCTTTCCATCCTTCGTCCTCGACTTTTGGTGCGCCTGTTTCTTCGCGAAGCTGCCTTATCACATCGAGTTTTTGTTGGACCTGTGGGTTCGAACTGATAGCTACGATGCCTGAATCACCATCACTAACTTGAAAAATTCTTCTTATCTGCTGTATCAGATCGGTGTACTCTTTCTAAGCCGTTTCTAGCTCAGCACGGAGGCCTTTAACTTCTCCTTCTTTTTGCTCACTGAGAAGTTTGAAGGCATCCTTTTCCTCAGCCATCCCCTGGACCTTGGCATCGTAACAACTCAGTTCCCCTCGGAATCGGTGGAAAGCTTTGTCATGAAGCACTGAAGCCTGCAAACATGGAAGGGAAAGCTTACACAAAGAGAGAAAAACCTAAGTATGACAATAGATAGGAGAATTAAGGATTATCCGGTTTAGAGCCTGTTTGGATTCGTTGAAAAGACAAGGCGCTCCCACCTTGTTCATCTGGGCTCGATCTTCCTCTGTGACCAAACACTGGAGATAGCTGGCCACCCCTATGGGGGCAGCGGGAACTCGGTCCGGGACCGTGATCACAATTGTCCGCTTGCACCCGGGATCGACACTTGGGGCCGGGAACTAGTTGGTCAGTTTAAAACTCGATGGAGCCTCGCCTGAGCTTTTCTTCGGAATCTCCAAGTCACTCAGGCCAGTGACATCTTCTACTCTAACAAATAAACCACGGAAGAGATCATCCACTCCGTGGACTCCTTCCCCGTGACAAGTCTTCGCGGCTTGAGCATCAGGTATCATTAAATCAGAGGCCGAAGGCAACAAAGAGGAAATACCCGATCTCTATTGCTCCAAGTAGGTCCTTTGAGGCACTGCCTCCATCTTGGGGAGTCTCGATCTCGGTTTTTGCGCCGGCTTCCATCGCCTCTTCAACACCCTCTTCGCCCCGAGGTAAAACATCTTCGGTTCTTTTTGACTCGGGGACTTGGGCCGAAGTCTCCTCCTCGACCTCATCGAGCCTAGGCTGAGCCGTGTCGACTCCTACTGGTTCTAAAGCTTTTCGAGCCCCGGTTCTAGCTCGTGCACGGGCCACCAGCCCGAAATAATCTTCCTTCTCTTCTTCTTCACCCTCTTGGGGCACATCTCGTAGCCTGAGGACTGAGTCCATTGTTAGAGGGATGACTCTTCCCCTGCGGGTTCGCCTCTTTTTGGGCTTTTGTTCGTCCAACTTCGTGGAGCTCGGAGCCCCTCTCATTTTCCGCTCTATCTTCTATTTCAGAGCAGAGGGTTGGGGAAGGTTTTCTTCATCGCCAGATGGGTGCCTCATCGGCACGTCCTTCCCGAGACCTGCAAAAGAAGGACAAGTAAGATCGAGAAAAAATGCGGACAATGATCAAAATTGTCGAGTCATACGAAAACTTATCGTGGTTTCGGGCCTCCCATCGACCCTTTGCCAATTCGCGCGCGCTCAGCGTGTGTCGACTTCGACACTAAGCTCCTAACCCAGTTCTCGAGCTGGGGAATCGCTCCCGGCATCCAGGCAATGGTTGCACCAAATGAGATACCGATAAGAAAGGATGAAAAAATGAAGACAATATGCAGAAATTAAAAATGGAGTTATACTTACGTCTCATATTCCATTTCTCCGAAAATGGCATGCTCTCAGTTGGTATTTAATCCGAGGTCTTCACTCGGACAAACCAGTCCATCCATCCCCGATCCTTGTCCTCATCTATGCTCGAGAAAGCTGCTTTGGAGGCCCAACGTTGAAGCTTTATTAACCCCTTGATAAAGTCGGGGGCTATATAAGCGTATGAGGTGGTCGAGGGTAAAAGGAAGCCCGTCGACTTGGCTCACAAAGAAATGGAGCAATATGACTATCCTCCAGAAGGAGGGGTGAATTTGGCCGAGGGTCACCTCGTACTTCTTGCAAATGTCCACAATGATCGGATCCAAGGGACCCAATGTGAAAGGGTAAGTGTAAACACTAAGAAACCCCTCCACATGGGTAGTGATTGACTCCTCAGGCGAGGGCACCACCAGTATTTGTCTACCCAGTTGCAGTCCTCTTTGACTTGGTCGAGAAGGTCATCGGTGATCGTGCATATTTACCTTGACATTGGATCGCATTGGCCCGCAAGCAAGGGAGTCATTTCAACCTTGAAGTCAGACTCAAGGACGCACCCTCCAGGAACGAATTCTTCAGGGCGTGGCTCCGCCGCTGGTTGCTCGTCGGTCGGCTGAGACGAGGAAACTTTTTCTTTCTGTGGAACGGTGTTAGATGTTTTGGCCATTTTGTTCTTGCGAACAACGGGGAACAAAAATTGGGATATTTGGTGTTTTGGGAAAAACAAACAAAGAAACTCAAAAGATTGAAGGTAAAAAGTTCTGTAGAAGGCAAGGGAATATGAAGATTGAAAGTAAAGTTTGGGCAGGAGAAGAAAGATACATTTATAGGTAGAAGACGACGGTTTAGAACCAATAGTGGCCGACAACAACTGACATGCATTAAATGCCTCGACATCCGAGCCAACGGGATGTTTCGGCACCCACTTGTCGCTTACGTCATGGTCGGGCTCGTAACATACATCATGGAAAATCGAGGGGAAATTCGAAAACTCAGTTCGTTTCTTATCATTGCACTCCAAAAATGAGGGAACTATCTGTATACGGTCAAAATCGGGCTGGCATAATTTTGTATGACTAACCTAAATCGGGGTGGCAGATCAAGGCTTGGCCTTGGTAATATCAAACCATGGTACGAAGGTGGGTCGGTGAGCTCGTGGATCAATAGCCGATCAAGATCGAGACCAGCTGGATCGAGACCAAAGCAAGAAAGAGATCAAAGGGAGTCTGCTAAGTCGAATAGCAGAAAGCCGAGATATCCGTGGTCAGGCAAGAATCGTGTCGGAAATCTCGGCACGTATCAAGTCAGGATCGGTTATCTAGTCTATCATGGGATTTGCTCCTTAATTAGAATTGTACCGTAAATAGAACTCCTCTACTATATAAAGAGGATCCTAATCATTCTGTAGGCATTACATTCACGCATAACCAAGCAATATATTATATTCTTTATCTCTTACAAGCTCTGTTGTTCAGTTCATACTTTCAGTAGCTTACTCAGTTGGTTCGAGGGCGATTAGCTCGAGGGCCACAATTGTTCATCACATTGGTTTGCTTTATTTTACTATTAATTCCTAGCATTAATTCTTATATTCATCCTTTTGTGCCATGTGAAATCACATATTCTTAAAACCACTTATAAATTTAATTGTTATTCAATTTTAAGGGTAAACAGAAATCTTGAATTCTTGAGAGTTTGAGCCAAGTTGAGTCGAGCTCATTAATTAAACGAGCTATGTAATATTGAGTAGAGCTGCACTCGAGCTTGGCTACAGTCAAGGTCAAGCCGAGCACGAGCCTTCTCTTTAAAGTTTGTTTTTGCCTATGCGATTAAACTTTTAGAAAGAAATATATTCATAAAACACTCATTGATATAGGAAAAAATTAAGAATCAATAGTTTAGATTGACAATTGAACTTAAATTCCACTGAATTGTATAAGTAATTGTTTATATTTGTATTAGATTGGTTAAACTTAATATATAGGATATTAATTTGAAAAAAAAATTAACCCAAAAGCAAATTATCAATAAATTAAACTTTGTAGTTACTTCAACTACATCTATAACAATTTGAATTCTTAAAAAAGGATGAGATTAGGTCCCATCGGATTTAAACAATCTTATTTTTTTGAACTTGAAGAAATAAAGAAGCTATTACAATTGCTGGAAAGAATAGGCGTACTAACGACACAAAAATAGATAGAAGGTTCAAATTTGTCACAGAAGTATCTTATTGTATAAACAAAGATATCTTACATAGTTATAATTAATTAAGAATTTGAATTCTAATTACTAATTAATAATTAGAAATTACATAATATTATTATTAATAGCACATTAAGAATTTTGAAATTCTTAGTATAGATCTAAACATAAAATTATTTATATTTCATGTCACTATAAAGTACAGCTTAAGTTTCAATCTGATTATTAAAAATGTAATTATAGCGCGTAGCGAAACATATATATAATTACTTTCAATAATCATAAATGATTATGGGGACAAAAAATTAATTATTAAATTTACATATTAAAATTTAAAGTTGATTAATTACTAGTAATTTATATGTTGGAGTCTCAAGTTCATATATAGACCACTTCATAGGGTTTCCAATTGTTTGACTTTATTTTTCTTCCTTTTGTGATATGATCACGCCCAACTATGCCTTCTAGAAGGACGTCAAAATTTGATCACGCCCAACTATGCCTTCTAGAAAAGAACTCTGCGGACGTTGCAAATATAACCCGAGTATTACGCCAGGGTCGAATCCACAGAGAGTTAACCTATCAACCGCTATCTTCAAACCCACCAAGTATTCAGCACCAGCTTCTCAAACATTCAAATTCTCAGTTGAGTGTTCTTTAACAACTAGCTTGCAAGTAACTAAATGGCTGTAACTAAATTAATAAGGTTGTAAACAATTATGGGACAAAGCTAAGGCAATGATTTCCCCTATTGATGGAATCCCTCCTGTTTATGCTCATACAAATTTACCCACTCATCTCTATCAATCTTGAACACTAATCTTACCGCAAATCTCTCCCGAGTAATCACAGTAATCTACTATTGCACTCTCCCGAGATACACTAGCTTGCTTTATTTAGCACAATTCAATCTAGATTGCACCCAAGACTTCGTTATTCCTAATCCCGCCTTTAAACCCGCAATTATAGATTCCTCTAATAATCTAGGAGTGGTGTTGTTCAACAATACCCTAAATATGCACACTTTTCCAAGTTATGCACACTAAATAGGTACAGCTAATTGAGGATCCTGTCAATTAACTACAACGAACACGAAGTTGAACAAATAAAGATTAAACTAGCAATTTGTATTCACATAAACAAGAAGTTCATCACCCAATAGGTTCCATCAAAGCCTTAGACAAGGAATTTAGCTACTCATAGATATGGGAGAATAAACTACACTTGAATTCATCATAAAAATCAAAAGAAAGGAAGAAAGATGTTTTGAGTACTTGCTCACAATTGTATTCCTTGCTAAGAAACCTAAAAAATCAATACCTGCCTCTCTTGGGCGAAGTCTAGTGTTTTAAATAAGGTTTAGGTCTAAAAATCCCGTGTTTTACACTTAAGTCCCTGAAGTTTAGCCCTCGCAGAATCTTCAACTTTCAGAAACTGTCTTCCACCGTGGTTTCACCGCGGTCGCGGTAGAACCGCGGTGGAACTTGTACCCGGAAATTTTGGCCTGTTTTGAATGGGATACTTGGGAAATTCAACAATTGGCCTTTTTTCATCAATAGTTGACTCCAAAACCGCTCCTTAGACTTCCTTACACCTATATCACCTGCAAATCATGAAAAACACTAATAAGAGCATTTTGTTGTCATTTTTCCACATTAAAAGTTCACAAGAAGGTGATTATTTGGTGCGTGATTATAGTCAAATTCACCTATTATCAACACCCCACACTTAAACCTTTGCTCGTCCTCGAGCAAGCTAAACCACACTTCTATATCTAACTGTGCAATGTATTGCCCCAATTTATGTCACACCTGATATTATCAAAGACCGACCTAAGCAGTGCACAATCCTAACTCAAATGCAGACTCTCATGCCATGACACACTTGTGCTCACTTTAATTACTCTAACTGAAATGAAGATTCACTTTTTCTTCCTGAGTCACATGCCCTCACATAAACACGATTTGAGAGTAGTTCCACACACAATAAAATTCAACAACGAGGAACCATATATAAACAGAATTCCCTCACTCTCAGCAAAGAGCATTCACATGCCACACAGATACACCATACGCTTGCCCCTAGTGTAATACTCCACTAATCGAGCCATTCAGTCAAAGATCAAGAGGTCTTTATTCGGTTGTAATGTAGGCTAAGGGACGGGTAGGATATATTTGGAAATAGTGACTAACCTCCCTAAGCACTTTTAATACATACTTCCTTTTATTTTGCTTTCATGATCAACCCACTTGTTTCTCCACATTTTATTTCACTTGCTCCACCCCACTTCTCGTTAGGTACAACTGGCTCCTTTTCTTTTTCTTTTTTTTTCTTTTTTTCAGATTTATTGTAACTGCCAGTTCACCAATCAGACCTTCTTCCTTGATTTTTTTTTTCTTTCTCCCCACCCCACACTTTGACTTTTGTATATACTTTAATGCTTCAAGTGCTTCTAGGAGGGAAAAGTTCAATTAGCGTATTTAAACACCACATTTTAGATCATTATAGAGTTATCAAAGAAAAGGCTTCAAGCTCAAAGGGGTTAACTATGGTAATATGCACAGGTGTATTTCCGAGTATAAAGGGTCACACAAAGAAATGCCTCAATCATCTCTAAAACCGAACAACTTCTATTTCGCTTTGCACACACACAGGGCAAGTTCTAGGTATCATATGCAAACATAAGATGCAAGTAACAGCTCACACACACTTAGCATGTAACTCATTCCGAATCAGTTCATCAACACAATCATACGAGTGTTCAAGCAAGACAAGATGTGCAAAATTAAGGCATATATTATGAGTCCACAAACAAGCTTAGATGTCGCACACTCAAGTTCTTTTCTATACAAGTGTACACATTTGGGGTTACATTCTGACCTTCACCCATTTATTCTTAAACTTCAAAAAGAAAAATCTACCTAACCCGGTTCAAGAAAAACCCTTGGAAAAGAACCGTGGTCAAAAGAAAAACCAAGGGGGAGGTACTACACTACCTAAAAGAAGAAAATAAAATAAAATAAAAACCCTACATGGACTACTTCCCTCAAGAGTATTGTCCACCTAGTCCGTCATCAGGAAAAGTCCTCTACAACATATTACTGACTTAGACCCTCAAGAACCCCGTCAAGAAGTGTCCGTCGTTGGGCCAATTCAGCTAATCCTAATATAACAACTCACACATATACAACATATTACTCTCATGATACCGCACAACAATATACATCTATATACATTACCATACACAGTCAGAGCAAGTCTCCCACCCCACACTTAAAACAATGGCATGCCCCCATGTCATCAAAATATAGTAAAGAACAGAAGGGTGAGAAAACTTCCCTGAAACTCAATCTGAGTCGGAGACGGTACTGGGGTCGACATGGCAGGCCCTCCCCAACGCACGCAACCAAGCCATAAACTTGCTCTCAGATCTAGCTTGCCTCTGTGACATGGCGTCCAGCCGTGTATGTAGACCATCCACCGAGGTGCGAAGATCCGCGACCTCGTCCTCCAAGGAGCGCAACATAGGCCGGGAGGACTGTGAGCGAGATAGGTCTGCTCCAGAATGAGAGCGCCAAGAGGGTCCAGCACTGTCTACAGACCGCCTAGATGGTGCCATAAGGACCGGATCGTCCTCCTCATCATCTATCTCAATGGTAGTGCGGGTGCCTCTGCCCACTCTGATACCGGAAGCTTTGAAGGCTGCTTTTGGAGGCAAGTCACCATCAGTAGGGTTGGTAGGGGTGTTCCTCAGCAAGCATAGTGTGGTTACCAAAGAAGGGAAGTAGAATCCCTTAGACAGCAGCGGTCCCCGTAAGACCATTTCATCGCCAATTATCCGTGCTGCATCGAAATTTCTCCCTGTCACAAAGCACCAAGTCAACAGTGCCCTGTTGAAGTTCACGTCCGTTGAGTTGCTGGACGGTAGGAACCTACTACAGATAACCGTCAACCAACACTTAGCTAGGCGAGTGAAGGAGTTAGAGTTGAGGGTTATATCTTCCTTTATCCAAATAGGTCGCCCCTCCGTGCAAAGCACATTTGTCATGACCTCCCATGTCACTCCGGGCCTGTCATGATATTAGTCAACATCGCTGGTGAATGGAGGTAACCTCAACACCCGGCGAATTGTTGGAATCTGAGCACTGACCACCGTACCCCGCACAATCAACTCCCTACCCAAATTCAATGGGCAGTTTGCATAAAATTCACGAACCGACATCTTGTTGACAGGTGCAGGGTCAGCAAAGAGGAACTCCATTTCCCGCCGCCGGATCTCTTCATACATCTCCACTTTTTCAACTCGGAGGGCAGCCCGATCAATCGGGATTTCCTGAATGAACGTTTTATTAGCTTTGGCACGGAAGTCATCCTCAGCCTGTTCCGATTGGAATCTAGATTCATCATAAGCAGGTTGGTGGGAAGGACCGCCAGAGCGCCTGTGCCTTTTGGGAGCCATTAATCCTGAAAACAGTGAACAAACCATCAACCAATTGCAGTAGCTAATGCCAATAAGATGGTTACTCAGACTTCACCACCCAATGACACCAGCTATAACAAACTCAACAATAGCTCCACCATCTGCTCTTGAACACCATGGTGGGGACACATAACCAACATTCCTTTAAACCTTCCCCATGTCTCGTGTAGTGTCTCCAATGGTTTCTGTTTGAAGCTCACAATCTCATCAATTTGTTGAGCGGTCTTGTTGGGAGGATGGAATTTGTTGTGAAATTGCTTGACCAACTCATCCCAAGTTGCTATAGAGTTTATGGGAAGCGAGTTTAGCCAAACCTGAGCAGCTCCTGTCACCGAAAATGGAAACAATAATAGTCTGATTGCTTTCGGAGTCACGTTCGGTTGCCTTTGAGTTTTGCAAATAGACAGGAAAAGTCCCTTGTTCTGCAACAAGTGTAGCATGTTATTTGTGATCTGGAATGATTCAGCTTGTATCGCAGGCACAATAATGGCAGTGGCCAGATTGTCAGCTGTTGGTTGTGCCCAGTCATAAAGTGCACCCTCAGGCACAGGAGGTGCCAATTGCTCATCCCTGACGTTCCCGTTGGGGTCGTTTATGTCGCCCATATCAATTTCGAGTTGGTGTATTTGTTGTGATTGTTGAAGTCTTTTGTTTGCACGATTCAATGCCCGGAATGTCTTCTCGGGGTCTGAGAGTCCTTCAAGCAGTTCTCCAGTCCTTGTAGAATTTCTAGGCATGCACCTGTGCACCCAGATCAACAACCGTCAAATTTTCAATGAAAAAAAATTGGTAGAGAGAAACTGAATACAACAATAATCTTTGTATTTCTGTCAATGGCAGTTGATAATTCCGTTAACTCCCCGGCAACGGCGCCAAAATTTGATCACGCCCAACTATGCCTTCTAGAAGGACGTCAAAATTTGATCACGCCCAACTATGCCTTCTAGAAAAGAACTCTGCGGACGTTGCAAATATAACCCGAGTATTACGCCCAGGGTCGAATCCACAGAGAGTTAACCTATCAACCGCTATCTTCAAACCCACCAAGTATTCAGCACCAGCTTCTCAAACATTCAAATTCTCAGTTGAGTGTTCTTTAACAACTAGCTTGCAAGTAACTAAATGGTTGTAACTAAATTAATAAGGTTGTAAACAATTATGAGGAAAAGCTAAGGCAATGATTTCCCCTATTGATGGAATCCCTTCTGTTTATGCTCATACAAATTTACCCACACATCTCTATCAATCATGAACGCTAATCTTACCGCAAATCTCTCCCGAGTAATCACAGTAATCTACTATTGCACTCTCCCGAGATACACTAACTTGCTTTATTTAATTACAATTCACTTTAGATTGCACCCAAGACTTCGTTATTCCTAATCCCGCCTTTAAACCCGCAATTATAGATTCCTCTAATAATCTAGGAGTGGTGTTGTTCAACAATACCCTAAACGTGCACTCTTTTCCAAGTTATGCACACTAAATAGGTACAGCTAATTGAGGATCCTGTCAATTAACTACAACGAACACGAAGTTGAACAAATAAAGATTAAACTAGCAATTTGTATTCACATAAACAAGAAGTTCATCACCCAATAGGTTCCATCAAAGCCTTAGACAAGGAATTTAGCTACTCATAGATATGGAAGAATAAACTACACTTGAATTCATCATAAAAATCAAAAGAAAGGAAGAAAGATGTTTTGAGTACTTGCTCACAATTGTATTCCTTGCTAAGAAACCTAAAAAATCAATACATGCCTCTCTTGGGCGAAGTCTAGTGTTTTAATTAGGGTTTTGGTCTAAAAATCCCGTGTTTTACACTTAAGTCCCTGAAGTTTACTGTGCCCACCGCGGTTCGACCGCGGTCGCGGTAGAACTGCGGCCAAACGCCCTCGCGGAATCTTCAACTTTCAGAAACTGTCTTCCACCGCGGTTTCACCGCGATCGCGGTAGAACCGCGGTGGAACTTGTACCCGGAAATTTTGGCCTGTTTTGAATGGGATACTTGGGAAATTCAACAATTGGCCTTTTTTCATCAATAGTTGACTCCAAAACCGCTCCTTAGCTTTCCTTACACCTATATCACCTGCAAATCATGAAAAACACTAATAAGAGCATTTTGTTGTCATTTTTCCACATTAAAAGTTCACAAGAAGGTGATTATTTGGTGCGTGATTATAGTCAAATTCACCTATTATCATGATACACCTCCAGCAAAGAGAAAGGGAAATGAAAGCATTTAATTTTGCAAGTGTTGCAGATGAAGCCAGAATTGCCTTTCCCTTTTTATGAAAAGTCACTAAAACCTTTTGATTTTGGAAAGTAGACTTAATTAATCTTTAATTTATTTCCTTTCTCATATTACTCATTAACCAAAATATCACATTATATTTCACAATAATTAAGTACTCCTAGGTTGAGAAAAATGAAATAGAGGGAGTATCCTACTGACCTAGTCTCGTCCTTTATCAACCTTAAAACATGGAAATTCATTTGAAATATAACTTTAGCTTTCTAGGACTTTTCAATAGCTTGTACATTGAATTAAACACTTTGATGACTTGTTTCATTCAACTTTTAGGACTTTACAGCACCAAAATTATAAAATTAATTTTTATAACGGAAAGTAATTTAACGATGTCTATAAATTACAAAAAATAAAAATACTAAAAAATACTAATTAAATTCGATCCCCAAAAATAAAAATGGACCATATATATAAAATTATCATGTAAGTATATCCAAGTCAGTAATCTATCTTACAATAACATAGTAATATTTATGTAGCGAGTTTTGTCAAAAAAAAAAAAAAGAAGAAAAAATTCAGACCAACTAACGTAGTGTCTATTATCCTTTTAATTGGGCATATCTACCATGGGGTTTTAAAAAAATTTAAGGGATCCGATTTTTTTTTTTTTTTTAATCTTATAAGTGTCGTCACATTGATATTACATAATTTGTGTAATTGAAGTAGCAGTCTACTTATGTTTTCAGGAAAAAAATCTTATTTTTCAGCATACTTTTCAATGTGATATATATGTGAAAATAGCATGGGCTAGCGAGTTTTCGGACTGATAATTGAAAAATAGTCAGCGTTTGTAAAGTCATTAAAAAATAGCCACTATTTTGCTAAAATACGGAAAGTTCCAGCATAATACACTAGATTATGGAGCTCATGCGTATAAACTTCCAGCATATTATGTTGGAACTCCAGTATATGGAAAGTTTCAGCATAATATGTGCTAGATTATGGAGCTCTTGCGTATAAACTTCCAGCATATTATGTTGGAACTCCAGCGCATTATGCTGGAACCTCATATGTAAAAAATTCGAACTCCAGTATATTATGCTGGAATATTTCCGGATTTTAAGGGTATTTTTGTTCAAATTTTATTTTTACATGAAAAAGTGGCTAAATTTCGATCACTTTTAAAACTGTGGCTATGTTATATATATAT
>NC_031997.1:2954283-2990422 GCF_001879085.1 Nicotiana attenuata | reverse complement strand
ATATATATAATTTTATGACTTTTACACAATAACATGAAAGTTGAATGACGATATGTGAAATTTACGGTCAATGAACTCACGAGTCAACTAGCAAGCCATTTGACATTCTGCGACTTAGTTAACACGAATTCGTCATTCAGCCAAAAAAGAAAAAAGAAAGGACGATAAAGAAAGGTTCAGCCTAAAGTAGCTACAAAACACAGGAAGATTAGAGGTAATTTGGAATTGAAAATTGTAGAACTAGAAAATGGAGGCCAGGACAATACTCTCTTCTATTGTTAGTGTTCTAGTTTTGATATCCATAGGAATATCCATTTGCTTCTGCCTTGGGAAAAAGCCACCAGACAACCAGTATCTTTTTGCAAACCCTAGCCGAGCCGCTGATGATGGCGTTGCGGTTGCACCGCCAGTTGCTCAGCCGCCACTCTAGCGGCAGGAACGTAGCATTAATGGTTGCGGCCGTGTTAACAATTAGGTGGTGTGGCGGTTGTGTATATATGTGGTTTTTTCCGAAGTTTTGTGCAGGTCAAGTTCTTCATTATTGGAAAAATTATCATGCAACAATTTGTACAGGTCAATCTTCATTGGCTAATTTATCATTCATTTGTGGTTCGTGTTCTTATTGATATTGTTTGTGATGTAAAAATATCATGGATGTCATAGTAGAGTGCCGTGATTCTGTTAGTTTTCTTGAAATGGAATTGCTGTATCAGTAATAGATTTGATGCTTTTTCTTAATGGAATTTAAGTTATTATTATTTGTCATGTTTTGCTTTTTGATAGTCAACTACATAAATTTTGACAATATTTTAACATGTTTTTTTCACCGTTTTACAACAGCAACAACAACAACAACAATAAATTCACTATTTTCCACAAGTGAGGTTTGGGGAGGGTAAGATGTACGCAGCCTTACCCCTACGTACCCCTCCAAGGATAGGGAGGCTGTTTTCGATAGACCATTGGCTAGAGAACGGCTGAAAAAGAAAAGGTAATTGCAACAAGTAGGAATAACAGCAAGATAAAATAAGATCAAATCCAAGAATGCAGTCAAACTCTAGGTAGTAATAGCCATCTATGAATAAAAGATATAATACTAACACTAATGCTAGCGAACTGAGTAAGACAAAGAGAAACGCTCGACTACCTCGAACCTTCTACCCTAATCTTTGACCTCCACACCCTCCTGTCTAGAGCCATGTCCTCAGTCAGCTCCATCTGCGCCATGTCCCGCCTAATAACTGCTCCCCAAGACTTCTTAGGTCTACCTCTACCCCTCTTGCTACCCACCGAGGCTAACCGCTCGCACCTTCTAACTGGGGCTTCTATACTTCTCCTCTTAACATGACCGAACCATCTCAACCTCGCCTCCCGCATCTTATCCTCCACAGGGGCCACTCCCACCTTTTCCCGAATAATTTCATTCCTAATCTTATCCAACTGGGTATGCCCACACATCCACCCGCAACATCCTCATGTCAGCTACTTTAATTTTAACTTCTGGCTATGAGAGTTCTTGACCGGCCAATACTCAGCTCCATACAACATAGTCGGTCTAACTACAACCTTGTAAAACTTACCTTTATGTCCCATCGGCACATTCTTATCACACAAGATACCGGAAGCGAGTCTCCACTTCATCCATCCTTCTCCGATATGATGCATGACATCTTCATCAATCTCCCCGTTACTTTGTATTATAGATCCAAGATACTTGAAACTACCTCTCTTGGGGATGACTTGCGTATCAAGCCTCACTTCCATATCCCCTTCCTAGGTACCGTTGCTGAACTTGCACTCCAAGTATTCCGTCTTGGTCCTGCTCAAAACCTTTAGACTCTAGGATCTGCCTCCAAACCTCTAGCCTCTCATTAACATCACCCCGTGTCTCGCCAATTAAAACCATGTCATCAGCAAATAACTTCACCATGGCACCTCACCTTGAATGTGTCTCGTCAATGCATCCATCGCCAAGGAAAATAGGAATGAACTACGAGCTCATCCCTGGTGAAACCCATTCATAATCGGAAAGTGTTCCGAGTCTCTACCCGCTGCCCTAACACAAGTCTTAGCTTCATTATACATATCCTTAATCACCCTAATGTAGGCTACTGGGACTCCTTTAGCCTCCAAGCACCAGAGCGCCTCTCTCGGGACTTTGTCATATGCTTTCTCTAGGTCAATGAACACCATGTACAAGACCTTCTTCATCTCCCTATACTACTCCACCAATCTCCTCACAATGTGAATGACTTCCATAGTCGAACGACCCGGCATGAAATCGAACTGGTTCTCAGAAATTGACACATTGTTCCTCACCCTCACTTCAACCACCCTCTCCCAAACTTTCATAGTATGGCTTAGCAGCTTAATCCCCATATAATTATTGCAACTTTGGATATCGCCCTTGTTTTTATACAGAGGAATCATCGTACTCCACCTCAATTCATCGGGCAGCTTCTTCGTCCTAAAAATGACGTTGGACAGCCTAGTGAGCCTCTCCAAACCTACCCTACCCGTATTTTTCCAAAATTCCACAGGTATTTCATCTGGCCTGGTAGCTCTACCCTGTGCATCTTAGGCAAGCCCCCTCGGCCTCCTTTACTCTTATGCACCTACAATACCCGAAATCCCGGCGCATCTCGGAGTGCTTCAAATCACCCAGCACAACGTCCCTATCACCCTCTTCGTTCAGGAGTTTATGGAAATATGTCTGCCATCATCGTCTTGTTAGTAGCGGAGAACAAGCTTAAGGAATTTTATCTAACGTTTCTGTGTTGAAATATATATTATAAACTATTATCTATAATTTGTATACTGGTTTGGAGACTAAAGCCTTCATGCTTTCTACTCCAATAATTGTTCTGTCCGGTTTAAACTATATCAAAACTTTACCGGAATAATAAACGTACGGGTTTGAAGTATATAAAAACTTCACCATTGTTACGTGTTGTATGTTTGGTTTGGTATTCAGTTTGAAGATATCAAAACTTCACTGATTTAACAAAGTTCTGTTTTGTTTCCAACTCTACAGAAAAATGACGAATGAAAACCAAATTAATGGAAATGTTGCGGGAACGGGTGCTACTGTTACGAATGTTGCTGCCTCGTCAAGCCGTTCAACTCCTGCTCATGCTATGGCACCATCAGAAAAACCTGGAAAGTTTTCCGGTATCGACTTCAAACGCTGGCAAATGAAGATGCTCTTCTATCTTACTACGTTGAGTTTGCAGCGATTCATCAACGAGGATCCTCCGGTCCTGGCTGAAGACACTCCGGATGATAAACGATTTGTTGTAACTGAAGCATGGAAACATTCTGATTTCTTGTGCAAAAACTACATTTTGAGTTGTTTGGAAGATAGCTTGTACAATGTCTATAGTGTCATGGAAACTTCAAAAGCGTTATGGAATGCGCTTGAGAAGAAGTACAAGACTGAGGATGCCGGACTTAAGAAGTTCGTGGCTGCAAGGTTTTTTGATTTCAAGATGATTGACACTAGGTCGGTCATAACTCAAGTCCAAGAATTACAAGTTATTGTGCATGACCTCCTTGCTGAAGGTATGGTCATTAATGAGGCCTTTCAAGTCGCCGCTTTCATTGAGAAATTACCTCCGTTGTGGAAAGACTTTAAGAACTATCTAAAACACAAACAGAAGGAGATGACACTTGAAGACTTGATTGTGCGTTTGAGGATAGAAGAAGACAACAAAAATGCTGAAAAGAAGTCACGTGGGAACTCGACAATAATAACGGCTAACATTGTTGAGGAGGCGCCATAAAACAAGAAGAGAAAGAAGGCTTCTGGACCAAAGAATTAACCAAGCAAGAAAAAGTTCAAGGGTAATTGCCACAACTGTGAAAAATCTGGGCATAAGGCCGTGGATTGTCGTGCACTAAAGAATGATAAGAAGAAGAAGAAGAAGAAGAAGAATCAAGCTAACATGGTTGAAAATGCTGAAGAAATGGAGAACTTGTGTGCCATGTTGTCTGAATGCAACTTGGTAGGAAATCCTAAAGAATGGTGGATAGATTCTGGAGCCACCCGCCATGTTTGTGCTAACAAGGAGTTATTTTCTTCTTATGCCCCCGCAGGACCCGATGAGACAATTTTCATGGGAAATTCGTCTACGGCGAAAATTGAAGGAGTTGGCAAGATTGCGTTGAAGATGACGTCGGGAAAAATAGTTGACTCTAAACCAAGTTCTCCATGTTCCAGAAATTCGCAAGAATCTTGTGTCTACCTCACTTCTTGTCAAGAATGGATTCAAATGTATTTTTATTTCTAATAGTGTTGTACTAAGTAAGAATGATATGTATGTAGGAAAAGGTTACCTGAATGAGGGCCTTTTTAAGCTAAATGTAATAGCAGTTCCTATCAATAAAATTAATGCTTCTTCTTACTTACTTGAGTCAAACACTTTATGGCATTCACGCTTAGGTCACGTCAACTTCAAAACATTGCGAAAAATGATAAATTTAGGAGTATTGCCAAAATTTGATTGCATTAATTCCAAATGTCAAATATGTGTGGAATCAAAGTATGCTAAGCATCCTTATAAGTCCGTTGAAAGGAATTCAAGTCCTTTAGACTTAATTCACACAGATATTTGCGATTTGAAGTCAACACCATCTCGCGGTGGGAAAAAGTATTTTATTACTTTTATTGACGATAGCACGAGATATTGCTATGTTTATTTACTTAATAGTAAAGATGAGGCAATTGATGCTTTCAAGCAATACAAGAGTGAAGTTGAAACACAACTAAACAAAAAGATCAAAATGATAAAAAGTGATAGGGGTGGCGAATATGAATCTCCTTTTGAAGAAATATGTTTGGAAAATGGAATTATTCACCAAACAAATGCCCCTTACTCTCCACAATCTAATGGAATTGCGGAGAGAAAGAATCGAACGTTGAAAGAGATAATGAATGCGTTGTTGATAAGTTCTGGTTTACCACAGAACTTGTGCGGGGAAGTTATACTTACAGCTAACCGAATAATCAACCGTGTACCTCATAGTAAAACACAGTCCATTCCCTATGAAAAATGGAAAGGAAGGAAGCCCAGCTTGAAATACTTCAAAGTGTGGGGGTGTTTAGCTAAGGTACAAGTTCCTAAACCTAAAAGGGTTAAGATAGGTCCAAAAACGGTTGATTGTGTATTTATTGGATATGTAACCAATAGCAAGGCATATCGTTTTCTAGTTCATAAGTCAGAAAATCCTGAGATTCACGTTAATACGATAATAGAATCAGATAATGCTGAATTCTTTGAAACTATTTATCCGTATAAAAAGGAAAGTGAAGTGACCTACCAAAAGTCAAAACGACATCGGGAGGAAATAACAGATGGTATGCCTAATGAGGAAAATCCGAGAAGAAGTAAACGTCAACGGACATCTACTTCATTCGGTCCAGATTTTCTGACTTTCCTGCTAGAAAATGATCCTCGTACCTTCAAGGAAGCAATGTCTTCCTCAGAAGCACAATATTGGAAAGAAGCTGTCAATAGTGAAATAGAATCCATATTGAGCAACCATACATGGGAATTGGTTGATCTTCCTCCAGGTAACAAAACATTGGGTTCTAAATGGGTTTTCAAGAAGAAAATGAAAGACAATGGTACTATTGACAAATACAAGGCAAGACTTGTTGTCAAAGGATTTAGACAGCGAGAAGGTCTTGACTATTTTGACACATACTCGCCGGTAACAAGAATTACATCCATTCGGATGCTAATAGCGTTAGTCGCCTTGTATGATCTTCAAATCCATCAATTGGATGTAAAAACAGCCTTCTTAAATGGTGATTTAGAGGAAGAAATTTACATGGACCAACCTGAAGGGTTTGTGGTTACGGGAAAAGAAAAGAAGGTGTGTCGACTTATTAAGTCTCTTTATGGACTAAAATAAGCACCCAAGCAATGGCATGCGAAATTTGACCAAACAATGTTGTCAAATGGCTTTAAGATTAATGAATGTGATAAATGTTTTTACATTAAGAACGTTCCAAATCATATAGTCATTGGTTGCTTATATGTTGATGATATGCTAATAATGACCAAAGATATTGCTGACATTCAAGCTACTAAGTGTATGCTTGCTAGTAAGTTTGATATGAAAGACTTAGGAGTTGCCGATGTAATTCTAGGAATTAAAATCCAGAGGACTCCTCAGGGTCTAGCTTTGTCTCAATCACATTACGTGAAAATGGTACTTGAAAAATTCAAACACTTGGAATTTAGAAGTGCAAGAACTCCAATGACTTAAATCATCACCTTATAAAGAATAAAGGTGAAAGTACGTCTCAATTGGAGTATGCTCGTGTGTTGGGAAACTTAATGTACATCATGAACTTTACACGACCTGATATAGCTTGTGCAATAAGTAAACTTAGTCGATTCACAAGTAATCCAAACAAACATCATTGGGTGGCAATGAAACGAGTTCTGGGATATTTGGAATATACCCAAGACTACGCTTTGCACTACAATAAATATCCTACGGTTATCGAAGGATATAGTGATGCAAATTGGATAACCGGCTCAACAGAAACAAAGTCCACAAGTGGATATGTTTTTACTATTGGTGGAGGAGCAGTATCTTGGAAGTCTTCCAAACAAACGTGCATCGCTTGCTCTAAAATGGAATCAGAGTTTATAGCTTTGGATAAAGCCGGTGAAGAAGCTGAATGGCTTCGAAATTTCTTAGAAGACATTCCGTTCTGGCCAAAACCTTTAGCTCCTATTTGCATACATTGCGATAGTGAGGCTGCAATAGGACGGGCAGGGAGCGTTATGTATAACGGAAAGTCTCGTCATATACGACGAAGACATAACACCGTTAGACAACTACTTTCTAGTGGAATTATCACTATTGATTATGTAATATCAAAGGATAATGTAGCGGATCCGCTAACAAAAGGCTTAACTAGAGAGGGAGTTGAGAAATCATCTAAGGGAATGGGACTATGGCCGAGGACAAGTCAACATGGTGGTAACTCTACCTAGAATTTTGGATGTTCCGAGATCTAGGTTCAAGGAGCTCAAACAAAGTTGTGATTGACCGGTTCAACATTGTCAAAGTAATATCTTTGGTCCCTTCTCGTGATGAAGACAATGTTCAGTAACAAGGATAGAACTTTACACGTTCTTTAATGATTACCTAAGTTTGATGTGGTATTTATCAAATAGTGTCAATCTAAAGGATTACACGTTTAGGAATCACCTATGTAAGTGTGAAGTGGAAGCCGCTTTTATGAGAATTTTGTAAGGCCAATTCTCTACACACTTATGAAACCAGGCGGTGTTCATGGCTGAAACGAACACAACAATGAGAACCAAAAGATGGTTAAGGGTTGGTTGTGTGACATATGGTTGTCTAGGTATACACTAAAGTTCGACGGTTCAAAGATATCAAATCTACCGATTGACCGAGTATATCCAACATATGTTCACTACAGAAAGTTCACCCGTTAGCCATCACCACCAACAACTGTCATATTTTAAAAAACTATTTACTTTATTGATAGAATATTGGATTAGTTAGTATTTCGTTTGAATTTTATGTTTATTAATTTTCAAATAAAGATAAATTTTATACATTCAGATGTTAAAAATCAAACAGTCTTAATTATTTATATTCAGATCTTAATACACATCTTAATATATTCATATGTGTATTCAGATTCAGACGTCTTAATCTTAATAAAAACAAATGAGGGCTTACAAAAGCCTCTTCATTGTTATTTTTCAGACAACTCCTTTAATTTCGTGTATATATATATATATATATCATCCCCTTAATCTTTCGTTTATAAGATCTTACATCTTGAATAGCCTAGATAACATGTTTGGGGACACGAGACATCACGGGTAAACTAGTTTGTTTTATTTAATGTTGAAATTTTATGCAATTGTTGTTGCTAAGTTAATGTAACTAGAATTAATATCACCTAACAGTCTTTGCGATGATTGACATTGACAAAAAATAACGTGCAACGCACGTTTGTAAAGACTAGTACTATATTAAAAGCCGAAGACCCTTAGCGAAATATTGGTCGACTTTTTAACCCTTTAAAAAAGACTTTTATAAAGAACAAAATTGTAAGTTAAGTTAGTTTCCTAATATTTGGGACTTCTAATTCACTTAAAATTGTGCATATTAAATTTTCCCTCATAAAAATAGGCAAGAAGTCCTAATATTTAGCAATTTGAAATTAATAAATATTTTACCTTATATAATTTATACTAATTAAAGATACATTCTTTGTGGAATACCTATAAAATCAAGAACGATGGTGGCCTCAGTTGATTTCTAACTAAAAAACTGAAATGCGGGGAAATAAATCACATATTAAAGTAAAATTATTTAATACAATAACGTCTAAAATAAAATTATTTCAACGTGGAACAAATAAATATGCATTTTAATTTTTTTTAATTATAATCCTACAAAATAATTGATCCATATTTAGTTAAGCACCGGAAATGATTGTTTGACATCATATTTAATCATACTAAATCACATAATCCTAAATTTATATTATAAAGTACAAAATATCTACAAGAACTGCTGATAGACTTTTTATCCCTTAAAAATAATTTTTATATTGAATAAAAATGCAGTGTAGATATCTCCCTACGTAATATTTAAATTTTTTTGCTTATTAAATCTTTTTTTATTTGAACTATATAGGAAGTCTAAATATTTAGGATTGTAAACTAGATTATATATAAACATATCCAAATTAATATAGCACACGCTTGGTGAATTCAATAACTTCTTATAGTAATTTGTTCATCCTGTTGATATTTCATGTTTTAGTAATATTTTCTTTGCTCATGCACATTTCAGCAAAGTATGTAAATCATAATTTTTCTTTTTAATTTCAATAAATAAAACCTCATGAAGCGAGATAAACTAAGAAGACATGATTTGATTTATGTTATTTGATAAGTCCTTAAAGAATCATTTGAAAAACATCTTAAATCTTAAAATCTTCAATGGTGTTTTTATTGAAACTAAATAAAAAAAGCACGATAACTTGTGAAATTGGGCTGATAAAATTATAAAATTGAAACATAATTTAAGATGAATATATTGAATGATGATTGAGGAGTTTTCACGCTCCCTCATTATAATCTTGGAAACTTGTTTACAATTCAGTGTTTCTTCCATTGGTTAGCATATTCACACTATAGCTTCAGGCTTGAGCAACAATGACAGAGATGAGCCCAGTTACTCCGTTTGCGTTTCCTGATAGTAAAAATGCTGATGAATTAGAAGAAGGAAATGATCCTGTAGGAGAACAAATTAGAAGAAGGAAATACAGTAGTTGCTATCTTAATTTGTTTTTTTATGTAACAAATAGAATGATGTGGTTTTTATATTGTTAATCATTTTTGTTTATTATAATAGTGTTTGAGCCAATTTATTTATACTTTGATTATTTTATCTGAGTATGTAATTTTTTCTACCAATACAAGTAATGAGTAACACTAATACTAAAATTAAGGCAAATATGACTTCACCTTTTTAAATTTTCCCTCTTTTGGATTCATATTCTTGTCCAGAATGGTCTTTATTCTAGTTTCTTCAACTTCAAAGTCATATTCTTGGACCTGTCATTTTGCCTAAAAGACAATTACATGTGACTTTTCAATTTGGTATTTAATAACTACACTAATACTGTAAAAAGAAAATTCCATTGTCACTATATAACTAAACTCCGTCCAAAAGAAAAATGAACTAAAACCTTGTCCAGAACTTGGTGGTTAAGAGAGGAAAAACTAATGAAAACCCATAATTTTAACTAAGCCTAGTTAAGAGTCACAAATAAAGTAAGAATATACATTTAATTAAACATGACTAGAAAGTTATTTAAAAGAGAAAATTTAAGTTTTAATTAATTTGATACAAACACCAACGATGAATAAGTTATAGCACAGCTAAAATAAAAGTGTTATAAAATTATGATATTCTTCTCCCTCGTTGTGTAAAATAATGAGTGTATTCTTCTTGGGCTCGGAGGCTTTCACCAGAAGGGGTTTGGGCTTTTTTGATGAGCTTTGGGTTTAACTTTGTGGCTTGGGCTGTTGAGTTTTGGGTTACGGTTTGGACCGCCAGAATTGAAAGGTATTGGTGGCAGATCTTAGTGAAATATACCGGCTAAAATAAACAATAAATTTGGCTGGCTATTTGTGTAATTAGCCATTTTTTTATCCCTGCCACTAAATTATTAGCCACAATTTAAAAAGTTATTAGACTTTAGCCATTCTATTTAAACGCGGATATATTTTGGACAAATGAACCCCAACACACCGAACAATTCTAGCAATTATTGCTGGATTTCAAATATTTTACAAGTGAAACTCCAGCACAATATACTGAAATCCGTAAAACTCTCTACAGGTGAAATTAAAAATATACGGTACTGAATTTTAGAGCTTTTAAAAGTAAAATTTTAGTATTGTACTGGAATTCAAACCTTTATAGGTTCAAACCCCAGCAATGGTACCTTATTATTTTGAACTTCAGAACACAATTATGGAGTTCTAACTTCTACAAGTTGAAACTCCGAGATATTATCCTTGAGCTTAAGAGAGGTACCATTAGTGAAATATTCCTTTTAGGTTTAAATCCCATCAACAAT
This sequence comes from Nicotiana attenuata, assembly GCF_001879085.1. Lineage (NCBI taxonomy): Eukaryota > Viridiplantae > Streptophyta > Magnoliopsida > Solanales > Solanaceae > Nicotiana > Nicotiana attenuata. The sequence goes on along the minus strand of NC_031997.1, from coordinate 2,979,765 downwards.
TATTGGGGTTCAAAATTCAACCCTTTATAGATTTAAACATCACTAATGATTACTAGGATTTTAATCCTTTCATATTGTTTCAGATACCTTATATTGAACTTCGATCTGGAATCATTCTTGAATTTTACACTAGCAAAGCCTAAAAAATCAGGAATCGTTCTTGGGATTTCGAACTCCAATGTTAATTGTTGGTTAACTATATTTGACTAACATATTATCACAGGTTAAACTATATCAGTTGTATAAGAAAATATTTACATGATCCGCGTATATAATTTAAATCATTGAAAGATTTCATAAAATTGGGCAAATGATACTCTTAGGCCTTCACCCTACACTGGTTTATTGTTGTCTTTCATTCTTTCTCCTAACTGTCGTCTTTCAGCTGGAGTTCAATGAAAATAGCCCATATCGTTGGGGGTACTTAGATTTAATGATGTTCAATTTCTTATATACGAAATGATTCATTTCATTTCAGCACGTAACATATCTTTTTTTCTGTTGGGTAAAGAATGGGAAAGTGATGTAGAAAAAGGGTTTAAGGATCTTAGGGCTATTTTTGTCAATTTTACTGTTCTATCCTGGGATAATAATCCCAGGATTAATTATCCCACCCCTACAAGGTATTGTTATCCCGGTACTAATTTTAATCCCGGGATAATTTATCCCAAATTTGATAACCACACAAGGTATAAGGTAATATTAAATTTTTATCCCAACACTATTTTTACTTATCCCTCATATCAAACTTATCCTAAGAGTATATAGCAAGTTGTATCTGGTCTTTAGTTACTTACCTGAATTTAGGAAAGTAAATTTTAGGCGAAATACATAAATGGCCCCTCCAAGTTGTCCATAACGGTTATTTGAACACCTCAATAGACCTATTTATCAAGTAGACACCTCAAGTTATTTTTCAATGTATCACTTAAACCCTTCAAAGTGACATGGCAAAATGTGTGTACTACACTCGCCTTGCAGCAAGTGAAGCCTTTCAAAATTATGTTTATTTCTTCTTCTTTTTTTAATTTAACTGGTGGAGCCCACTTTTCTTCACTCTTTCTTCTCCAAACCATCCTACCTTCTGCCCAAACAAACCCATCTGCAATTCTGTATCCCCTATTCCCTTTTCCCTAAATCATCCTCCCTTCAAACTCCTGTCAGACCCCTTCCACTTTACCTTCCCAGTTCCCACCTTCTTCTCCGACACACCCTACACCCAAAACCTATCCTATCCTTATTCAAAAATTAAATCTAATTTTTTTTCTTAAAATGAATAAAAATATAAAAAAATATAGAATAGCCAAGCGAATAACCTAGTCACCCAAGAACCTCGCCGAAAATTCTCATCCTGTGGCCTCTCTAGCCGGAAAAGCTCATCGCTGGAAAAATTTGAAAGAATCTACTCTATTGGAATCTTTAATTCTAAAATTGATTTTAAGAGAGGAACATGAGTTAGAAGATAGGGCGATTACCGGTTGGGTATTTTTCGGCGGAATTCCGATGAGATTTTTCACCATTATTGGGTCTGATAAGTTGTAACAGAGTGTTTTGTGGGTGAGGGGGGCTATGGAGGAGAAAATAAATAAGAAAAAGATCACCGGAATATGTTCCAACCACCATCGACTCCGGTCATCTCTTTCTTTTACAGTGGTCTCCAAGTTTTTGTCATAGACTCATGGTCATTAGCCTTTCTCGTGAGAGGAAACGAGACAGAAGGGTATTGGTCGGAAGGGGTCTTCTTTGACATCGAAAGATGAAGTTGGAGGTGGGGGGAGGGGGAGGAGGAGAAAGGGACGCTGGAGAAGTGTTTTTTCTTCTTTAGATTTATTTTAATTTTTGGTTAATATTAAAAGTACAAGAGGGGGAGGGGTGAATTGTAAATACTTCAAATTAATTGCTTATAAGTTGACTTATAACTTGAGTAGTCGGCTGAATATGATAATTTAGCAGATATGGTAACGGAAAGTAAAGTGCAGAAAATAATTGCAGGAATTAAAAACACCGGGATTTTTATACTGGTTCGGATTCAATGTAAATCATAATCCAGTCCCCTTGGGTTGCAAGGGAGTTCTCTTCAGTAAATGAGTTTCTTCCGAGTACAGATGTGGTGTATATCGCTCAGTTTCTCTATCACTCGTTTTTGATACAATGCCTCACCAGTTGTGTGCTCTCTTTCTATCCCCGACTTGTTACACAGCAGATCTTAGTGAACTATAATGCTTGTTTGCAGTAGAATAAATAGAGTGATTTGGTTTGATCAAAGTATATCTGAGCTAGGGTTTACAAGGGAGTATAAATACTTTGATGGATGGTAGAGGCTTGACAACCCAAGAGATTTGATCCTTGGAAAGAATTGATTCTTTCCAAGAATAAGGAATGAGCCGTTGCTTCTCTTGATTGCTTTCCTTCAGCAGAGGATTGCTTCACTTGATTTCTCCTTGATTGTTGGATCTTCCAAATGTGGTCGCTTCCTAGATCTCCTCGTATCCTTTAGTCTTCCGTGATTCTGCCCATGATTCGTGCCTTTGTCCAAGGCTTATTTGATTTTCTCCAGCTCAGCTAATCATTGTTATTGTTGATTGATTCGTTGATTAGATTACGCCCAGATTTACGAGACCACTCCAGATTTGTTGATCACATGCTGATTGATTTCTTTCTTTGTACATCATGAACCATTCCAGCGGTCTTCTTTACTTCTTGAACTTGATTTCCTGCACATGTATATTATTTGCATCATTAAAACATGATCTAACAATCTCCCCCTTTTTGATGATGGCAAAATATTATAATAAGGTGAAGAAGTAAACACCAGTCGACTTCCCTGTGTTTTACCAGTCGACTTGACTCCCCCTCAATGTATGCAGTCGACTTGACCGGTCCATGACACTCCCCCTCAATGTGTGCAGTCAACTTGTACCGACTTGTACCTGTACAGTATACAATATATGCTACCTATACACATATAAAATGTGTGCAGTCGACCTGTACACATACACATATAGACACATAGTCGACTTGTACCTGTACACATACACATAACATAGGCAAAATAACATAGGCTTTTTCTCCCCATTTTTGTCATCAGCAAAGAGGGATCATAAACATAGATAACAGCAAAGCAGAAAAGGTAAAGAGAGTATCCAGCGGCTGGTGAAATAGCTCACAGTAGCCACAAAAAAAAACAGAATTATCCAAGGGCTTAAACTACAGCCCACAATACCACCTAAATAAGTTGTCAAAAAAAACATCCATACTAGCGGCGCAGGAAATAGGTAAGGGTGTTGCAGATGGACTCCTTTAACTGTTCAAAGCTATTATTTGCAGCGATGCTCATACCATCCAGCCTGTCGTGAACCTCCTTGAAGGCTTTGACAGCATTCTCCCTTACTCTGAGAACAGCAACTCTGATTTTTGACACGTCAGACCCTGTTTCCGTTGAAAGAGCATGAATGTCACCCACAGTGGACTAGGGGTGGGCATTCGGTACTTCGGTTCGGTATTTAATAATTTCGGTTCGGTAATTCGGTATTCGGTTTATCAATTGTGTATACCAAATACCATACCAAAATATTTCGGTACGGTTCGGTTTTTCTTATTTTGGTTCGGTACGGTTTCGGTACGGTTTCGATTTAATAATCGCTAAAATTTAGCTAACGCCTAAGTCCTAACAGTGCACTGTCCAGATGCATAATTGTTGCAGCAAGCCAGCAACGTTTGAAATTGAAACCAGCAACGTTTGAAGTTGCAACACATGCATAATTTTCTATCCATACACAAATACAAATCTAACGCCACACAGAAAGTCAGAAACAATACATACTAAACACCAGATGCTATAGATTTATAGCATCTAAAATCTATAAGTCAGAAACAATAAAAAACAGTCAACAATGTTTGTACATACTTACTTAACTTTGAAATTGAAACAATACATACTTAACAGATGCAGCAGCAGTCTAAACTTTGAAATTGAAACACTACATACTAAACTCAAGTTAAGTTTGAAATTGAAAGTTGAAACAATACATTACATACTTAACAGATGCAAACAGTCAACACTGTTCACTGTTGCAGCAGCAACAGTCTAAACTTAACAGATGTAAACTAAACAATACATAATAAACTTAACAGATGCAACAGCAACACTGTTGCAGCAACAACAGTCAACACAATAGTCATTGCGAATCACCAGATGCAAACAGTCAACACTGTTGCAACTACACATTATAGACTTGACCACAATGCTTGAACCTAAAAAAATATAAATCATAAGTTAGAATATAATATTTTGATGATAAAAAAACAAAACTACAAAAGTATTAAGTATATCACCAAATAAAATGAGTATTAAACTTACCTCTCAAGATGCAAGTTGCAACTATACATCAAACAATGCTAGTTGTGCTTCCATTATTTTCCATATCTATAGATAATTCGACCAAATATGTCATACAAATGAAAAAGCATGATATATTATTTTGAACTAAAATACACGCAAAATATTAAAGCTTACCGAGCTCGAGTTCCTCAAGATACTTCAAGTCTTCTTCAACACTAATAGGATTGTTCTCTTCTCTAAGCCAATCTTGAACACAAATAAGAGCTTCCACACATTTAGGAGTCAATGAACTCCTAAATGAATCAAGGATACGGCCACCGGTGCTAAATGCGCATTCTGACGCCACACTAGAAATTGGAATGGCCAACACATCACGAGCCAACTCCGAAAGAATAGAAAATCTAGGAGCATGTGTTTTCCACCAACTCAAGATATCAAAGTCTTCACTAAAAGGTTCTTGTTCTTCACTAATGTATTTATCCAACTCCGATTTAGCACCCCCATCCCCATTGTCTTCCTTTTGTTTCTTCAAGCTAAGCTTAGTCCTTATTTTTGATGCACTTATAACATTCCCACTAGATGTGTTAGATGTGTTGCTAGATGAAGTAGATCTAGATGGAGATTGAGGACAAGATGCAGTTGAATATTTTTTTAGATACTCTCCAAACAAAGAATTCATATAAGCATACACCTCAACATTTATTTTCTTTCCTTTTTCCTCCCCAAAAAGTTCTTCAAGTGCTCCCTCAACATATTCAAATTTGTTACGTGGATCCAACACAGAAGCAATAAAAATCATTTTATTCATCTTTTCAGGCTCACCCCAATATTTCTTGAACTTTTCTTGCATTCGCTCAGCCATTTTTCTCAAATGCTCATCCTCACTAGCTAAACACATTTTCAAATGACAATAAAGTTCAGATACATCCTCAAAATGAGAACTACAAGTGACATAACGTGAACCTGAAACTTTTTTAGTTAGCTCGTGAAATCTTGCAAGAAACTCTATCACATTCCTCACATTCACCCAATCATCAGAATCAAGAGGACCTACACTACTACCATCTTCACAAACATGAGAACATTGATAAGCAGAAAATCCATCATCAAAAAGATGAAACTTGTCAAAGGCCATTTCAAATTTTTGTGCCGTGTCCAACATCAAATAGGTGGAATTCCACCTAGTAGGAACATCCAAACACAATGTTTTGGTACATTCTACCTTTACATGTGCACAACACTGTTTAAACTTTAAGGTCCTTGCAGGCGAAGATCTCACATACCTCACAACATTTCTAACACGTGTCACAGAAGCATCAAGTTCTTTTAAACCATCTTGCACAATTAGATTTAGTATATGAGCCATGCAGCTCACATGAAGATGCTTACCACTCATCATATTAGTTTTCCACATATCTAACTGTTTAGACAATTCTTTAACTGTGACATCATTTGAAGAAGCATTGTCCACGGTAATAGTAAAAACCTTGTCTAATTTCCATTCAAGCAAACAATCCCTAATAACTTTAGCCATCTCTTCACCCTTATGACCAGTAATAGGGCAAAAATCTAGTATTCTTTTATGCAACTTCCAATCCTTATCAATGAAGTGGGCTGTCAAACACATATAATTTATTCTTTGTAGTGAAGTCCATGTGTCTGTTGTGAGGCAAATTTTTGGTTGTGCTTCTCTAAAAGACTTTCTTAGATTTTGCTTCATTTCACTGTAAACTTCATAACAATCCCTTGTTATTGTTCTACGAGAAGGAAGACGAAATAATGGTTGAGTTTTTCTCATAAACTTCATAAAGCCTTCATTTTCTACAAAGCTAAATGGTAGTTCATCAATAACTATCATCTCAATTAAGGCCCTCCTAACAACTTCTTGTTCAAATTTCCAAATTGATCCTTCGTCATTTTGGCAAGATTGAAAATTTATCTTTGTTTGACTATTATCTTTATCAATGTTAAGTGGGTATTCTTTGCATCTAAGCAAATGATTCTTCAATCCTGTTGTTCCATTCCTAGATGAATTAGCCGCATAGGCTTGTTTACAATATCGACATCGTGCTTTCCCAACCCCATTAACCTCAAATTTATCAAAATGGTTCCAAACGTCAGACCTAGGTTGCATGGCTTTCCTTTTTCTAGAATCTTGGGTATCAATGGTGTTGGTGTTACTATCTACCGTAATAGGTAAACTTTCACTTGAACCAGCATCACTTACTCTACTTGTATCTGCCATCTATACAAAATTAAACAAATATAAACACAAATTAACAATCATGGGGTACAATCATAGGGTAGCAGACTTAACAAGAAAGCCAAACATTCACATTTCTTCCAGATTCGACAACCTTGTTTTATGAACCAAGAGAATGAAAACAAAAAAGCAGAATAAGTTTTCTTTAGTGCAGTTTTTTTGCCAAGACAATGCTAATAACCAAGCGAGAAGAGTTGATAGTCAGATAAATCAAAGCCTCATTTTCCTTCTTTCTGTTCTGTTAACATCCTTGAGACCACGGGTATTCTGTTAACACAGAATTTGATCACTTCGACATATACATTATAACCTTGAAATGTTTTACTATGACCATTTTTAGCATTTGTATTTATAATATAATCTTCAACTGTTTTACTAATCAGTCTTCTTTGCAATTCAGCTGTTTCATTAAACTGCATCATGATTAACTTTCCACATTGATGATTTTTGGACCCCCGACTAAAAGAAACTGGTTGGAAAAGATTAGCTAAGTACAGCAGAATTAGCATGCAAGAGACTTAAATGGATCCTTAAGTCAGTAATACACACACAGACTTTTTTTTCTCTGTCTTTGGGGTGTTTAAAGTGGAAGAAGGGGACTGCTGCTAGGTAAAGTGTGTATTTTTTGACACAGCTCGGTACACAACAACAGGTCAACAGGGGATAAGGCAAACATCAGTCGATACCAAGTTCTTGCTTTAATGTTCTCATAATTTCAAATGTTAAATAGAGACAGAATTTCGGACAGATTTAAACTGAGTTTAGGATCAAAATGAATCTAAGCTAAGTAGTACTGCTTCTGTGGCTTCGATAATCCTAAAGCATTTACAAACATTCTCAACACAAATGATTTCACAGTCCTAATTTGGTATCGCTAGAAAGTAGAAATCGCTAGAAAGTAGAAACATACCTTTGAAAATTGAAGACTGGGGAGTGAGGAGTCGGAGCTAGGGGTGCGAAGTCGGAAATCCCCCAAAATCCCAATCGCCGACGCCAAATCGTAGTCGGAGCTGCTGACTGCTGAGCTTGGGCGATATCGTCCACTTTCTCTCACTATACTTGCTACAAAGTTAGGGCAACTGGGCAAGGGTTCTGGTTTGTTAATTTGTTTCTTCTAACTCTAAGTCAGACTTAAAGAAGATGGGTGGGCTTGGGGCTGGGCTGGGCTAGAAATAAAATAAAGAAGGGTGGGTGGGCTTGGGCGTTGGGCTGGGAATGGGTAGGGTAGTGGACTGTGGACTGGCCTATTTAAAATTCGGTATTTCGGTATAACCGAAANTGAATGATAGGCAAAAATACTATATAAGGTCGAAGAGTTAAACACCAGTCGACTTTTCCCATGTTTTTACCAGTCGACTTGACTCCCCCTCAATGTGTAGCAGTCGACTTGTACCGACTTGACCTGTACAGTATACAATATATGACTACCATACACATATAAAATGCGTGCAGTCGACATACACATATAGACACATAGCGTTTTGACCTGTACACACATACATAACATAGGCAAAATACATAGTCTTTTCACCCCCTTTTTGCATCAGCAAAGAGGGATTATAAACATAGATAACAGTAAAGCAGAAATGGTAAAGAGATTATCCAGTGGCTAGGTGAAACAGCCCACGAGTAGCAAAAAAAATGAAATCATCCAAGGGCTTAATCTACAACCCACAATACCACCAAAACAAGTTGTCAAAAAAAAACATCCACACTAGCGGCGCATGAAATAGGTAAGGGTGTTGCAGATGGCCTCCTTTAACTGTTCGAAGCTAGTATTTGCAGCGATGCTCATACCATCCAGCCTGTCGTGAACCTCCGTGAAGGCTTTGACAGCATTCTCCCTTACTCTGAGAACAACAACTCTGATTTTTGACACGTCAGACCCTGTTTCCGTTGAAATAGCATGAATATCACCCACAGTGGACTGAGTGGCGGAAAGAAGATTCTTGATGTCAGAGAGTTTGGAGTCAATAGAGCTAAGTTTTTCACTAAGCTCAGAACTGACAAGAGTAGGAGGAGGAACAACTGATGAAGGTTTAGTTTCCATAGGGGCCTGCTTTGCTTCACTCTCACTTTTCTTAACCCAGGAGCCCTTGATACTCACATAGCCCATACTAGAAAAAGCTCTAGAATTATAGGACTTGCAGACAGTAATGAAGGAATAGTTGGATAGAGAAATTTGATAGGCTTCCAGAATATGAGAGATTGCCATGCCATAGGGTAAACTAGTGGGATCTTCAGCACTTTCTATCATGAAATTGATGACCCAGGAGGAAAGCTTGAGTTTGAGTTTGGTTATGAGGCAGTAGACAAAGAATGTATCCCTTTGAGAGAAAGTTGAAAAGGAACCAGTACGGGGAAGCAGAGTGGTTGCCACAATATGGGCTAGAACCCGAGTTTCAAAACTTACATCACTGGGGCCCAATTGGTTTGGAAGAATTTCAGAGGGACACTCAACAATGCACTGTTTGGCTTGGTCAAAAGAAATTTCAAAATCCTCAGGCCACACATTTTTAAAAAGAGTAGGGAAACCAGAGCAATGACATTGGAAAAGAGAGTCAAACAAGGCACAATCAAGAACAATGTGCTTACCTAGCACTAGAGATTCTAGCCTATCTGGTTTACTGGAGCGAAGATTTGCATAAAACATTTTGACCGGGGGTTCATATACACTAGGCGGAGGAATAGAGAGGAATTTTTCCCACCCTTGATAAACAAAGAGCTCTTTAACCTTACAGTTGAGGGCTTCCATATCATCAAGATCCACGATCCTTCCATGGGCGATGGGCTTGTCCTTAAGAGTAATGAAAAGATCCCTATTTAGGGTATCCCAGAAATTTAGGTCAGTCTCGAGTGAGGCAGAGAAATCAACTTTTGATTTCTTTGGGGTGGATGGAATTGGAGGATCTTCCATGGGTCGTTTGCCTAAGGCTTTTTCTCCTAGAAGTTGGGAGTGTTCAGAGAAATCACCCTGAGATGAGGCGAAGCCTTCAGAGTGATCAGACCCTAGGTCTACTTGCTCAGGAGGCGCAGAAGGGGGTTTCGCCTTAGAACGGGTACTTTTTCTGGTGGAGGCAGAGGGATTCTTGGAGTGTTTCGCCATTGTAGAAGAGGGGATTTGCTCAAGGTTTTGGAGAGAAGATAGAGATGAGAGTGACTGAAAGGGTTTTCTAACTTAAGAAGAGGGTTTTGACGGTTGAGTACAGAAAAGGAAAAGTTGTCAGTTGAGAAGACGTGATGATTGGCTTTCCATCTTCAGACCGCGAACTGATGTGAACAAAGTGAAAAGAGGGGGGAAAATCGGAGGCGTAATTAATGCGTGGGAAAAGGACAATTATAGCACTTAAAAGTAATTGAGCACATAGGTCCTAAGAGTTATTAGAACAGCAAATAATACCAAGTAGTTTTCTCAAAGTACAAAATCTTTCTTCTAACAAAGGCTTAGTAAAAATATCGGCTAATTGAGCAGAGGTGCCAACAAAGGCTATTTCTATATCTCCCTTAAGAACATGATCTCTAATAAAATGATGCTTAATATCTATATGCTTTGCTCTAGAATGATGCACAGGATTTTTTGAAATACAAATAACATTAGAATTATTTATCACAAAAAATTTGTATAGGTTTAAACGAAAGCTCATAGTCACCCAATTGATGAGACATCCACAGTAGTTGTGCACAACACTGTCCAATAGCAATGTATTCAGCTTCAGTAGTGGACAAAGCGACTGATGCTTGCTTTTTACTGTTCCAGGATATTAATGCCTTTCCTAGTAATTGACAAGTGCCGCTTGTGCTCTTTCTATCTTCTTTATCACCTGCAAGATCAGCATCTGAAAAACCTTCTAATTTAAAAGAGTTAGAGTGAGGATACCACAATCCATGAGATACAGTTCCAATGAGATGTCAAATGATTCTCTTTACATCAGTCAAATGTGACTCCTTGGGAGCTGACTGAAACCTGGCACATTTACATACACTGAACATAATATCTGGTCGACTTGCTGTCAGATATAGCAGTGATCCAATCATTCCCCTGTATTTGGTTTCATCAACTGGGGTGCCCTGTTCATCTTTGTCTAGATTTGTAGTGAGGCTCATAGGAGTGCCAATTGATTTTGCATTGTTCATACCAATTTTTTGAATCAGCTCTTTTGTATATTTGGTCTGATAAATAAAAGTTCCTTCTTCGGTTTGTTGGATTTGTAGCCCAAGGAAGAACGTGAGTCCACCCATCATGCTCATTTCAAACTCGCTTTGCATAAGATTTGAAAATTCCTTGCACATAAGAGGGTTAGCACTACCAAATATAATATCATCAACATAAATTTGAATAATGAGATTACCTTCTGATGATCGTTTAATAAACAGAGTAGTGTCTATTTTACCTCTGGTAAAGCCATGATCAATAAGAAAAGTACTCAGCCTATCATACCAGGCACGTGGAGCTTGTTTCAACCCATACAGTGCTTTGGTAAGCTTGTATACATGGTTTGGAAATTTTGAATCCTCAAAGCCTGGAGGCTGTTTTACAAAAACTTCTTCCTCGATAAGTCCATTCAAAAAGGCACTATTAACATCCATTTGAAACAGCTTGAATCCTTTAAAGGATGCGTATGCCAGAAGAATTCGTATAGACTCCAAACGAGCTACTGGGGCGAAAGTCTCATCATAGTCGTCTCCTTCCTGCCGTGAATAGCCCTGTGCAACTAGTCTTGCTTTATTTCTTATGACCTTTCCATCCTCGTTCAATTTGTTTCTAAATACCCATTTTGTTCCGATCACAGACACATTTTCAGGTTTAGATATTAGTTTCCACACTTGATTCTTGCTGAACTGATCTATTTTCTCCTGCATAGCTTGCACCCAGCTTGAATCCTTCAGTGCTTCCTCTACCTTTTTTGGCTCAATTTGAGAAATCAATGCAATATTTGCTTTCTTCTTGAGGGCAGCCCTGGTTTTCATTCCTTCGTTTGGATCCCCTATAATAAATTTCTGAGGATATTCGGGTTCGCTTCTCCATTCATTTGGTCGAATTTTATTTGTAGTCGACTCGACTTGTGGGTCTGGAGTATTGCTGCTATTTTCTCCAGTTGACTCGATCACCTCAAATGTGCTAGTCGACTCCTGTGATTTTCCTTTGTCCTGAGCTTCTTGAGTTTGATCTTCGTCACCTGCAATAGTTCCTTTCTCGACCAAGGGATTATTTTCATCGAATATAACATGTACAAATTCTTCTACGCATAAAGTACGTTTATTGTAGACTCTAAAAGATCTGCTATTTAACGAGTAACCAAGAAAAATACCTTCGTCACTTCTTGGGTCAAACTTTCCAAGATTGTCTTTACCGTTATTGTGAATAAAACATTTGCTTCCAAAGGGATGGAAGTAACTGATATTTGGACGTTTACCTTTCCAGAGTTCATAAGGGGTCTTCTTCAGAATTGGCCTTATGAGGAAACGGTTAAGGATGTGACAAGCAGTACTTACGCCTTCTGCCCAGAAATGGTTTGGCAATGAATGTTCTAGTAGCATGGTTCTTGCCATGTCTTGGAGAGTTCTATTCTTCCTTTCCACAACCCCATTTTGCTGTGGTGAGCATGGTGCAGAGAAATTATGAGTGTATCCTTGATCGTTGCAGAAGTCTTCAAAAGCTCTGCTTTCAAATTCTCCTCTATGGTCACTCTGAATATTTGAGATCAGATGTCCCTTTTCTCTTTCAACCTTTTTGCAGAAAACTTCAAAATTTCTTAAGGCTTCATCCTTATGAGACAAGAAGATTACCCAGGTGAAACGTGAAAAGTCATCAACAATAACAAAAGCATACCTCTTACCTCCTATGCTAGCAGTTCTAGTAGGCCCAAATAAATCCATATGAAGTAATTGCAAAGGTTTTGAAGTAGCTACTATATCTTTATTCTTGAAAGAATTTCTGGTTTGCTTACCCATTTGACATGCATCACAAATATGAGTTCTAGAGAAATTCAATTTAGGCAAACCAATAACTAAATCATGTTTGGACAGTTTTTCAATCAAATGCATGCTAGCATGGCCAAGTCTTCTATGCCATAACCATGGATCATCAGACATAGAGGATAAGAAAATGTGGCCATCTATCTTTTCAAAGCCATCAAGTATATAAACATTTCCATACCTTTTTCCAGGAAGAATTATCTTACCTGATTCGTCTTCAATAGCACACCCTGTTCTCTTAAACTTTACCTCATATCCTGAGTCGCAGAGTTGACTTATGCTCAAGAGATTGTAGTTTAGGCCATCAACGAGATATACTTCAGTAATGTCACAGTTGTTATTGAAAGGAATTGTTCCAGTGCCAACTATTTTGCCCCTTGAATCGTCTCCCAATTTTACACTTCCTCCATCGATCTTTGTAACTTCCTTAAACAGGTTTTTGTCACCTGTCATATGACTGGAACACGCACTATCTACATACCATTTTCCTTTGCGGCTTACTCTGTGGTGTTCCTGTAAGACAAGATGATCACTTTCTTTTAGGTACCCAAGCTTGCCTGGGTCCTGGTGGGTTAGTGTTACTAGGTTCAGAATTTTTTGGTTTCCAAACCCATCCTGACACATTTGATTTACGAAAGTGACAACCGGCATATTTATGACCACTTGTATTACAATAATGACATTTAGCTCCAGACCTGTTTATAGGTCTTTCATAAGTGTTAGAACTAGCCGACTTAGATTTAGCTGGTTCTTTCCCAGTTGACTTGTAAGTCATCTGGTCCGACCTACTGGACGACTTGGTTCTGATTAGTTCCTTTCCAGTTGACTTGTAAGTCGACTGGTTTGACCTAATAGAACTATGACTGGTGGATTTGCGTAAGCTGTTAAGCTGCATTTGCAACTCCTCAAACTCTTCTTGAAGTACCTCTTTTTCGATTTCACATACTTCATGTTTGAGTTTCCGGTCTTTAATCTCCCTAGTGAGTCTCTTAAGTTCATTCATCATTTTTTGAGACTCTTTTAAGGTTGAATCAAGAATATCCCGCAATTCATTACATCTTTCACAATCATAAGATCTTACCTCACTAGTTTCACCCCGTGCCATGAAACAATTCTCGTCATCTGAATCATCTTCATCTGTCCAGCATCCTGAGGTTTTGTTTATTTCATTTTCTAGAATTGTCATGAAACAAAGATTTGCTATTTCTTCGTGGTCTGAGTCGTCCTCATCGCTCCAGCTTCCGAAGGATTTGTTCTTGTTGAAGCCTCTAGAGATCTTCCTTTTCAGTTCTGGGCATTCAGCTTGAATGTGCCCAAATTTTCCACATTCGTAGCATTTTCCATCGTTCTTATCCTGTTCATTGTATTGCCTGGATCGTCTTGGTGGGAATCTTCCTTTCTTTGTTTTTCTGTATCTCCTCATCCACCCATCCATATTTCTCGACATCATAGCAATCTCTTCTTCTAGAGCTTCAGGATCATCAATTTCATTTTCAGCCATTTCAGTAGAGATTTTGAATGCAACTATTTTCTTTTTCTCCTCTTGATTTGTCTTTTTCAAATGCGTCCTTTCAAAAGCAATGAGTTCTCCTCGCAGTTCATCATAGGACAATTTGTTTAGGTCTTGAGATTCCAGAGTGACTTCTTTGGTCTGCCAAGTGGTTGGCAGACTTCTGAGAATTTTTCTGACTTGATCACCACTGGTGTAGGGCTTGCCAAATGCCTTTAAGTCACTAATTATCTTACTAAACCTGGCAAACATTTCTTCAATGGATTCTCCTTCTTTCATTGAGAAGAGTTCGTAGTCATGAACTAGCATGTTGATGTGAGTTTCCTTTACTTTGCCGGTTCCCTCATAGGTGACCTCAAGTTTATCCCACATCTCTTTGGCTGTATCACAACTCGATATTTTCTCGTATTCCTCACCACTTATAGCATTGTGAAGCAGATTTCTCGCCTTGTTATTCACTTACCGCTTCCAGTTGCTCCTTTGAGTATGAATCTATATCATCAGGATTAGCAAGTGGTGGAGTGCTAGCAGGTAGGGGATAGTTTCCCTTTTTAATGACTCTCCAGACTTTGATATCGTATGCTTTAGCAAAGATTTCCATTCGTACTTTCCAGTGAGAGAAATGTTGTCCATTGAAGTATGGTGGTCTAACTTGTGAAGTTCCTTCCTGAAAGAGAGCTCCTATGATAACTTGATTTGCCATGATCTTTTCTCACAAGCTGTTAAGCAAAAGGTAAAATGTGAGCCTTGCTCTGATACCAATTGGAAGTACAAGAGGGGGGGGTGAATTGTAAATACTTCAAATTAATTGCTTATAAGTTGACTTATAACTTGAGTAGTCAGCTGAATATGATAATTTAGCAGATATGGTAACAGAAAGTAAAATGCAGAAAATAATTGCAGGAATTAAAAACACCGGGATTTTTATACTGGTTCGGATTCAATGTAAATCCTAATCCAGTCCCCTTGGGTTGCAAGGGAGTTCTCTTCAGTAAATGAGTTTCTTCCGAGTACAGATGTGGTGTATATCGCTCAGTTTCTCTAGCACTCGTTTTTGATACAATGCCTCACCAGTTGTGTGCTCTCTTTCTATCCCTGACTTGTTACACAACAGCTCTTAGTGAACTACAATGCTTGTTTGCAGTAGAATAAAGAGAGTGATTTGGTTTGATCAAAGTATATCTGAGCTAGGGTTTACAAGGGAGTATAAATACTTTGATGGATGGTAGAGGCTTGACAACCCATGAGATTTGATCCTTGGAAAGAATTCATTCTTTCCAAGAATAAGGAATGAGTCGTTGCTTCGCTTGATTGCTTTCCTTCAGCAGAGGATTGCTTCACTTGATTTCTCCTTGATTGTTGGATCTTCCAAATGTGGTCGCTTCCCAGATCTCCTCATATCCTTTAGTCTTCCGTGATTCTGCCCATGATTCGTGCCTTTGTCCAAGGCTTATTTGACTTTCTCCAGCTCAGCTAATCATTGTTATTGCTGATTGATTCTTTGATTAGATTGCGCCCAGATTTTACGAGACCAATCCAGATTTGTTGATCACATGCTGATTTTTCTTTCTTTGTACATTATGAACCATTCCAGCAGTCTTCTTTACTTCTTGAACTTGATTTCCTGCACATGTATATTATTTGCATCATTAAAACATGATCTAACAAATTTGTGTTAAGTTTTAATTACAAATTACACGTGTCGTTCATTGATTGGCTCATTTGGCAAGTGTAACTCACGCATCTGGCATGCTGTACCGGGGTGTCTATTTGATTTACTTAACAGACACTTGAAATGTCTACTTGATAAATAGGTTTGTTGAGGTGTTCAAATGACCGTTGTGGACAACTTGGAGGGGCCATTTATGTATTTCGCCTAAATTTTATCAAAAAGAAGAAGAACTTTCAAAGTAATGGCAGGGTTTTCAGTATAGGTCAACGTATGGATGTCTTAATTTTGTGAAATAAAATTTCATATTCAAAACACACATAGTAAAAAGTACTACAATTATATGACCATTTGTTTTTTTCTCTAGCTTTAGGGCTCTCGGCGCACGTTAAGATGACGTACGCCAACGGTGGTAGTCATGGCCAGAGGGCGAGGTCGATCGAAGAAACAACCAATTATAACAGTAAGGAGCTCGGTAAGTGCTAGAGTAATAGCTGAAACTCTAGAAAATGGAGGAGAACAGAGAATTTCAACACCAGTAGCAACTCATTTTCCGGCTCTTTCACCATTGGCGTCGGCAGTGAAATCGAACCCTGGGTTAAGCAATTGAACCTCAGTGGAGACCCAAAGACGCAATTGACTGAAAATGAAAGACGACAAGGAAGTACAAGCACTAATGACCCAACAAAGGAGAATGCTGAAGCAACAAGCTCCAGCGCCTACTTGGACTGGACTATTCAATCGTAATCGTGCTGTAACTAATGGTATGTCTCTTGATTACATTCCTCCAGAATTAGTTGAGGGATCTGTAATTGTTAAGCTTGACAAAGGAGAAACAGAAAAGAAAATTGATAAATTGAAGTAGGCACTAATAATGTACGTAGTGGGAGATACACCTGGGTATAACTACATGAGCAAATATGTGCAACAAAACTAGAATACGGTCTCGAAACCTGGATTCTATTATTATGAAGAGGAATATTATGTTGTTAAATTTCAAAGCATAGCAGACATGAATGAAATAATGTATGCAGGACCTTATAGCATTAACAAAAAACCTATGATTTTAAAGGAATAGACTCCAGAATTTGATTTCAATGCAGAGTTCCTCACAGAATTGCCTCAATGGGTTAAGTTCCCAAATCTGCCCATGAGTGTTGGAGCAGGGACTCATTGAGTAGGATAGCCAGTGCCATTTGTTTTCCTAAATATGCGGATGAATGCACTGCAAAACAGACTAGAATATCCTTTGCTCGAATGCTCATTGAAGTTAATGTCACCAAGGCCTTGCCATCTGAAATAACAGTGATGGATCTTTCAAGGAAAACATTTCAGCAGGGAGTGATGTTTGAATGGGAACCTGAATATTGTGAACAATGCTTAATGATAGGTCATAATTGAGATAAGCAAAGAATGAACAAATCGAAGACAGAGGAACAAAAGCAAAACTAGGCCAATTGAGAGGAAGAAGAGACCTCAAAAACTGGTTCCAACTTGGGTCCCAAAAGGTAGATACTCATAAACCAGCTACCTCTATTGGTGATCAGCATGGTACTAGCTATGCAGGGGCAGCCAAACAAACACAGCAAGCAGCAGGAACAATGGCAAATGAAGAGATAGATCCTCAAGCCAAAGAGAAACAGAAATATTGAAAGGAAAGGCATCTAAAGAAATAAATGGCAGACCTATGAATCAAATAGTAGAAGTTGCTATACCTGTGAGAAATGAGTTTGACATATTGCAACAAGATGATGTTGTGATGGCAACCTTACTGTCACGACCCAATCGATGGCCGCGACGGGCACCCGGTACCTTACTCAACCAAGTACCTACGTATCGTTTCGTGTCATACTATCATAGATAACTGAGCCGAAAGGATGCCGTGAGATAAGTAGAATTCAACATGGGATACCAACTTATACACAAGACATACGGGCCCATGATCGCTGCCAACTCCACGCTACTATAAAGTAGGAAGAGAGGGTCGCAATAGCTTTTACCCGATATGAGGGTCGGGATCGAATCCACAGAGAGCTAGAGAGGGAGTTGGGTATCTACTTAGACTAGAATCATGTGTATGCTCTTAATTGATCTTCTTATCATTTTTGGGTTTTTCAATTAAAAACTTCTATTATCAAACTACTATTTGAAACTAGATTATGCTATGACATAATTGCTAAAGTTGTATCTAATGGGAAGAAGGGTACTAGGGTCGTGACTTCACCTAGGTGGCTAATTGACGGGTAGATATTACTAAGGTTCGATTGACATAATTGGGGCTTATGCTATAACCGTTGCACAATTTTACCCACTCTCACACCTCTCGGTAGAGAGAGTGATTTTTGCCCAATTGACTCTCTCGAGACCAAATGGGTAGGCAAATTAGGTCAAGCAACTAGGGTTCAAGTAGGGTGATTACTCTCTCGAGGTTTAACCCGTTAATTGGGACTATCATTTCTCATGAGTCCATCCCAATTTCTTGTTGGGTCAATTTTGGAGACTTAGACTCTCTTTCTCAAGAAGATCCAAATCCACAAAGCACAAATCAGTGTTTGCAACCACCAATTTATAGATTAAAACATAAAATCAACCCAAATAGCAAACACACATAGTCAATCTGACCCTAGATGGCAACACCCATCAATTACCCACACTAGGGTTGAGCCACAACCCTAGCTAATAGGTTTAGCTACTCATGCTTGAAGGAGAAAATGAAGAAATAGATGAAGAACAAGACATATTAATTAAATACTAGATTGAAGTACAAGAATCTATCGCTAATTTGAAGCTAAGATGCCAAAAATGGCTACAAAAGTTGTTCTCACGAGCGCAACTGTTTTCTGAAGATAACATATTACCTAAAAAATGATAAAATGTTCTATTTATACTAAGCGGGAAAAACTGGACAAAAATACCCCTGCGGGGTCAGTGCAGGCCGCACTAAATGGACTGCGGCCGCACTGGGCTCCTTGACTTCAATTTTGGCTTCTCTGAACTTGGACTCCGCAGACCGCGTAGAATGGACCGCGGTCGCGGAGGGAGTTGGCGCGGTCCGCACAATAACGACCACGGACCGCATGGCATTGCCTTGACAAAATTGTAGTTCTCTGAATCTCTTGACCGCGGACCGCACAAAAGTGTAGTGCGGCCGCGGAGCCCTGACCGCGGACCGCGAGATATGTACCGCGACCGCATTGCCCTTGAGCCTAGTTTGCCAACTCTCTGAATCTCCTAGTGCGGCCGCATACCACTTTGCGCGGTCCGCACTAGGCCTTCTTCCCTTAGATTTCTTGGTCTTTGATACTTGAACAGGTTTCACTCCTTTTTTTGAGCCGATCTTTGACATTTCGTCACTTTGTCGATCAAACCTGCAAACAAGCACAACATGTGAACCTTTTGGGACTATTTTGTACAAATATATGATCAAAGCATAGGCAAGTAGGGGCATAAAACATGTTAAAATCCTAACTTATCAACTCCCCTAAACTTAAACCTTTGCTTGTCCTCAAGCAAACAAAGTAAGACCCACCCCTTAAAGAAAAATCCAAGTAATTCCAGCTGTCCTAATGTAACCTCAAGGAGCATCAATTGGGACTAACAATTGCCCTCAATACAAATAGATCATTAACAACAATTAAACCTTGAAAACTATGGATCAAGTGTGACACAAGAGCATCAAGAATACACTCATTACATCAAAGAGCTCTCTCAATTACTTTGGTCGCTGTGGAACCCAAACTCATACATCCTCAACTCTCCCTAAGCAAACCTCACCTTTTAGAGTATAAGCACACAAACCAAGGTTAATGGGAGTTCACTCGTCTCTCTCAAGGAAAGGTCACAAGTCCGGCTCTAAGTACCATATGCTTGAGCCTCATGTAAGTATCCACTAATGCGAGCGTCATCCAACTCAAGATCATATAGGGCTTTTGTGAAGTCAATGTGAAGGCTTTTGGTTGAGGGTAGGAAAAGTTGTTGGTCTATATGGGTTCCATCTTCCCTAAAGCACTTCTTTTGATTCATTTTGGCACAATTCTCTTGAATCTTTTGAGTATTTCACTTCCTTTCAAGGGGTTAGAGAGATACATTGTCACTCTTTCTTATGCAATTCAAAACATTTCTCCTTTTTCTACTTTCTCCACACCTTTTTCACTTTTGTTTTTCCTTGAATCCCTTTTTATTCTTGTTCACATTGGGCTTTTTTTTTCATTGCATTCTTTTTCTTTTGCTTTTGTACCTTTTACCACTTTGTTTCCTTTCTTGTCTCTCCCCCCAAACTTAGACTTTGCCATTACTCAAGGGAAGATTTGGGTGCCAAGAGAGGGTAGAGTTTAGAATGGGTATAGGCTTGTAACATTGGTTCTTGAAAGAAAAAGGTTTAAGGCTCAAAAGGGTTAGCTAGGGATTATCTCATTGGTAGGCTATGGAATTGTTCAACTTATCATTTGGATCAAGGAGAGCCTATAATCACTTCTCAAGTCGAATTTCACTCAAAATTTTGCCTCAACAAACATTCAGGGCAAGTTCTAGACCATTGGCTCGGGACTTGGACTCAAAATTCGATTTCTCACCACACACACTCAAGGATTGCTAAAGACTTAGAGTCGAGGGCCCACAACAACCTTAGACACGATTGAGCGCACAATGGTCCCGAAAGACCACATGATGTTTGTTTGGTCAACGCAAGAGTCTCAAGGTCACTACTTTCACCATCCTAAACACAACCGCTTGTCTTTGACATGGGATCAAAGGCAAATGTATTAGGCCCAAGTGAAGCTATGCTTGAGGTACCCTTAACTATAAACTAATAAAAACAAAAGAAAAATAAAAAACGGACTCAAACCCTTAAGAAGGTTGTCACGCCATCTATCATTGGGAAGAGCCACCCGGTTCACACAAAATTCTACCTTTGGAAAGAACTGTGGTATTAAGAAAACCAAAGGCTTATTAAAAATGTCCAAAATAAAACAAAAGGCTACGAGCCTATATAAGAAGCTAAAAACGAAAATTTTTTGCGAAAGTAGAAAATAGAATGAATATTTACAATAAGGGATTAGAATATACAATGGAGGATGAATATATACAATAATGCAACTTTATATACATACCCAAAAAGAAGATAAAACGTACGATGAAAGTAACTAAATGTAAAGTTATATACAGACCAGCAGAAAATCAAAGGAAAGCATAAAATAGTATTAATATTTATAGTCATCCAAAAATGAAGGGCGCACCCCCTCGAATAAAAGGTGGCATTGTCCTCAATGCCAACTAACAAAATAAGCATAAAAAAGTATAGGGAAAGGATATGAAGACTCCCTAGGCCGTGTCCGTCTGCATGGGATCATCTGTGGTCCCCGGGTCCTCTGTATGCGTGGGAACCTCAGACTGGTCCCCGGTCTCCTACTGCTCAGCTGCTGGGACTGGGGCCTGGACCTAGACAGGCTGAATATCAGGGGCATCCTGTGGCTGACTGGAGGAGGCCTCCGGTGGGTCTGCCAACTGGATGATCGCCTCATCTGCACTGGGGAGCTTCCTCTTCTTCCTAGGAAGCATCTGTGTCTGCCCCTGCTGTGGCTCTGCTGTTGGTACTACTGCTGGAGCTGGATCCCCAAATAGCAAGTCTAAAGGTAATGAGTCGGCCTTTAGCTTGTCCACATCTGCTCTAAGCTCCTTCACAGACTCCTTAGAAGCCCGTGTTTTCCGCAGTTTCTTGTGCTCCCTGGAAAGCTCCTTCAGAGCCTTGCCGTGTGAATCCACTGCCTTAAACAAGGACTCCTGAGTCCGGATGATCTTTTCCTAGTTCTCCAGGATCTTCCTCAATGTATCCTCAATGGACTATTGAATCTGTACTGGTTGTGGTGCTGACTGAGCCGCAATTGTAGAAGACAGTGTAGACAACTTGGATGACGCAGCTGACATCCAGTTGTTCAAGCTATGAAGTGCCTGGCTCAGTTGGTGGGCAGTGATAGGATGGGCCCGGGAAGATGGAATCCCCGGGCCAGCTGAAGTAGAAGGGCCAGCAGTGGTGGAAGGTCCCGGAGGCAACTCAATGGTGGTGGAGGCAGGCTCAATGGAGGGCTCTACCGCAACCGGCTCTTCAGACTGGCCAGTTGGAGAAGAGGTAGGCGGCTTGTGATTCTTGTCCTTGGGGTTATCTGGCCCCTTCAAACTGTACCACGAAAACGGAGCCACAAGATTGACCTTGATATCAAAAGGTCTCTTCTCCACCTCTAGATCCCGGAAATACATAGTGAGGGTGTTGGGAAAAGGATAGTTCCGGTCATGCTCAAGCCCTACTGCAGAAATGACGCAGGACATAACATTGCCCACGTTGATGGGATATCCCGCCATAATAGATGCAATAAGAACAGCCCGGGCAAGTGGAATAGTCTGATCATGAGTAGTTGGGTCAAGCCGACTGCACACAAATGTCAACCACCCCCTAGCCTCAAATTAAAGGTCTTCCGAAATATTTTGGTCCCTGCTTGCAACCACTCTAGAACAGTACCCGAGATTTCCAGGTATGAAGCTAACCACGGACGAACCTCTTCGCCCATTGCCAACTTTTCATTGTAAAGGGTATCATCTTCGTCATCAAACCCCAAATATTCATTGAGTGCCTTCCCAGTAAATACTACATTTTTGTTCCGCACATTGGTCACTTTAGTGCCCTTCAAGATGTGGGCCACATTCCTATAGAACTCCTTGACCATGTGCTCATTTGCCTTTACACATTCACTCTGAAAATGTGCCCAACCCACTCGAGTATGAAATTATCTATGCATATTTGGGTTTAGGGGAAGAAGGTCTCGCTCAATAAAACTCCTCTCAAGAATCAGCTTTCGTAGTGGCCACCATTCCCTAAACTTGTGGAATGCTACCTGACTGACGAATATATTCTCCCAAACTGCGGGATTTCTAGTTCGTTCAACACCCCCAACTTGAGGTTCACCACCCCCTGCACTTCTCCAGCACCTTGAACCTCCTCTTCGCCTCCTTCTGCACTCTCCCCCAGACAATGAAGCTGTGGGGGAGGTGGAGTAGTCCCCACTAACGGATGCCGAGCCCTCAGATGACTCATTCACAACATTGGTTGGCTGTCGGACAGTGGGTGATGGCGGAGGAGTATCATCAGTCAATCGAAAGTCGGTGACAATGTGAGTTGGGACTGAGTCTGAGGAGATGTCCTGAGAGGACACATACTCACTCCCCGAGGAATGGGAAGCAGCTCTATCTGCGGCTTTTATTAGCTTGCGGGTTTGTTTTATGTTTTTCCGAGCCTGGGGAGTGAGTTTGACTACTCTCTTTCTTTTGCCCCCTCGGGAGGAATCACCTCTCCCGGGTTGTTTTGTTCCCTTGCCACCTTGTTGTCTAACCATTATCTGCAATTACACATATCTAGCTTTGTTAGTATTAGCAGAGGCAGTGAATCAGTTGTGGAAAATGAATTGTAAAACAGAAGCCAACAGTTGCAGAAACAGTGCACCGCGGCCCGCACAAAAAGGTACTGCGGCCGCGGTGGGCCAGTACGGACCGCACAAAATGGAGTGCGGCCGCACTGGATTGTAGACACCTCTCTGAATCTTATCACTGCGGTCCACGGAAAGTGGTAATGCGGCCGCGGTGAAGTCACCGCAGACCGCACAATCACGATCGCGGTCCGCGGTGGATGTCCAATCCTGGCACTGAGTTAGGGTTTCCAATTTTATCAAATTTGTTCAAGTGTTTACCTATAGTTTGTCCCTACTCAATTACCTAGTTCAACAAGTTCGTCAAACACACAAAAACCAACATTCACACTAACCTAAACTAACAATTAAAGATAAATGGGAAGAAAAAGAAGCTATGTGCTACTAGACATGAAAATAAAGTGAAATTATAAAATTAAACAAAGAAAAATGGATGAAATGTTACCAGATATTGATAAGGAGTGAAGACACACAGTGCAAATAAGCTATCACGCAGAAAGGAGGAGATGAACAGTGAATTTTGGTCTCTGAGAGCTTAGGGTTCGAAAAGGGTAAAAGGAGACCCTTGAGGTCTATTTATAGAAAAAGCAGTGGGACCCAGCCTTACCTACCAGCGCGGTCCGCACAAAGTGGAATGCGGCCGCACTAGATGGTTCAGAGAGTTGGCAAAACCAAGCTTCAGGCAATGCGATCGCGGTGCATTTAGCGCGGTCCGTGGTGAAGGCTCTACGGCCGCACTACCTTTTTGTGCGGTCCGCGGACAAGAGATTCAGAGAGATAGAATTATGCCAAGTCTAAGCAGTGCGGTCCGCGGTCGTTATTATGCAGACCGCGCCAGTTGCCTCCGTGGCCGCGGTCCATTTTACGCGGTCCACGGAGCCCAAGTTCAGAGAGCTCAGAATTGAAGTCAAAGAGCCTAGCGCGGCCGCGGTCCATTTCATGCGGCCCGCGCTGACTCCGCAGGGGTATTTTTGTCCAGTTTTTCCAGCCTAGTATAAATAGAACATTTTACCATTTTTAGGTCAATCAGTTAATTTCAGAATTGGGTTGCGCTCGTGAGAACAACTTTTGTAGCCATTTTTGGCATCTTAGCTTCAAATTAGCGATAGATTCTTGTACTTCAATCTAGTATTTAATTAATATGTCTTGTTCTTCATCTATTTCTTCATTTTCTCCTTCAAGCATGAGTAGCTAAACCCATTAGCTAGAGTTGTGGCTCAACCCCAGTGTGTGTAATTGATGGGTGTTGCCATCTAGGGCCAGATTGACTATGGGTGTTTGCTATTGGGTTGATTTTATGTTTTAATCTATAAATTGGTGGTTGCAAACACTGATTTGTGCTTTGTGGATTTGACTCTTCTTGAGAAAGAGAGTCTAAGTCTCCAAAATTGACCCAACAAGGAATTGGGATGGACTCATGAGAAATGATAGTCCCAATTAACGGGTTAAACCTCGAGAGAGTAATCACCCTACTTGAACCCTAGTTGCTTGACCTAATTTGCCTACCCATTTGGTCTCGAGAGAGTCAATTGGGCAAAAATCACTCTTTCTACCGAGAGGTGTGAGAGTGGGTAAAATTGTGCAACGGTTATAGCATAAACCCCAATTATGTCAATCGAACCTTAGTAACATCTACCCGTCAATTAGCCACCTAGGTGAAGTCACGACCCTAGTGCCCTTCTTCCCATTAGATACAACTTTAGCAATTATTTCATAGCATAATCTAGTTTCAAATAGTAGTTTGATAATAGAAGTTTTTAATTGAAAACCCAAAATGATAAGAAGATCAATTATGAGCATACACACGATTCTAGTCTAAGTAGATACCCAACTCCCTCTCTAGCTCTCTGTGGATTCGATCCCGACCTTCATATCGGGTAAAAGCTATTGCGACCCTCTCTTCCTACTTTATAGTAGTGTGGAATTGGCAGCGATCAGGCTCCAAATTACCAAAAGTATTGCGAGCCCATCAGAAATGACCTTATGAACAATACTCATCACTTCGCCATGATCGTTCCTCGATTTTTGGCTTTTGGGGCCATAAAACAGGAATTCAGCATAATTCCCAAATTTTATGTACTATTGTCCATACCATCTGCATGAACTCGGGCGACCGGCTTCAAATTCCAAAAATTTTGTGGGCCATTTAAAAATAGCCTATTGAATAATAGTTATCTCTTTGCCATGACCGTTCCTCAATTTTTTCGCATTTTGGGATCATAAAACAGTACTCAACATGGTTTCCGAACT
>NC_031997.1:2911688-2952086 GCF_001879085.1 Nicotiana attenuata | reverse complement strand
GTGTTTTGCTTTTATGGTGGTCTTCTTGGGACTTCTGGTGTTCCCTAGGACAGATGGAAATATCGACATAAAAATAGCTGGGGTTGTCAGCACTTTACTTACCCAGTCCAAAAGCACCCTCGCACCCATTATAGTAGCTGAAATCTTCCGCGCTCTCACAGCCTGCAAAGCCGGAGGAGACTTCTTTGAGGGGTGCAACTTGTTGCTGTAAATGTGGATGATTGAACACCTATGCCATCATCCTCAATTCATGAGCTATGGGTCAACAGAGAAAACGTGCATAGAGGAATTTTATACGAGGATTGATGGGGTCAGCTTGCCAGAAGGGGTCACAGGATGGATATCACACCTCCGTTCCGCCACTGCTAGTCAGATAGAGTGGACGTTTGGATGGTTGCCTGTGGATGAGATCGTATATATGCCAGCTACCGGGCCTCACTTCCTTTTGATGGGTCTCAGGAGCATCCAGCCATATGCCCCTGGGGGAATAAGCCCCGCATTTTGCATGCATAAAATTATCTTGGAGGATGATGCAAGACCTTCCTTAGAACATCAAAGGAGGATAAATGAAGCAATGCAAGAGGTGGTGAAGAAAGAAGTGATCAAATGGCTTGATGCGGGTGTGGTGTATCCAATCTCCGATAGCTCATGGACTTCCCCGGTGCAATGTGTATCGAAGAAAGACGGGATGACGGTGGTGACAAATGACAACAATGAGCTTATTCCTACTCGAACCATTACCGGGTGGAGAGTTTGCATAGACTACCGGAAGCTAAATAAAGTGACCCGCAAGGATCATTTTCCATTACCATTCCTTGATCAAATGCTTGATCGCCTTGCGGGGCGAGCCTTCTATTGTTTTTTGGATGGGTATTCGGGCTATAATCAAATTTTAATTGCCTCAGAAGACCAAGAGAAGACAACTTTTACATGCCCATATGGTACATTTTCTTTCTCCCGGATGCCATTCAGGTTGTGCAATGCTCCGGCGACCTTCCAACATTGCATGATGGCTATTTTCACCGACATGGTCGAAGACATATTGGAGGTCTTTATGGATGATTTTAGTGTGGTTGGTGTTTCCTTTGAAGAGTGCTTGGTAAATTTGGATAGAGTCTTGGCCCGATGTGAAGAAACTAATCTCGTTCTCAATTGGGAAAAATGCCATTTTATAGTTGAAGAAGGTATAGTGTTGGGTCACAAGATTTCTAAGCATGGAATTGAGGTAGACAAGGCTAAGATTGAGGTGATTTCGAGACTTCCACCCCCCACTTCTGTCAAAGGGGTGAGGAGTTTCCTTGGGCACGCCGGGTTCTACCGGCGGTTTATCAAAGATTTCTCGAAGGTTGTGAATCCCCTTTTCAAGTTACTAGAGAATGATGCTAAGTTTGTTTTTGATGAAAAATGCATGGCGGCCTTTGAACTTTTAAAGCACAAGTTGACCACTACCCCTATCATTACCGCACCTAATTGGAGTTTAACCTTTGAACTAATGTGTGATGCAAGTGACGTTGCGGTGGGGGAGGTATTGGGTCAACAAGTGAACAAAATGTTCCATCCTGTGTACTATGCAAGCAAGACTATGAATGAAGCTCAACAGAACTACACGGTGACGGAGAAGGAGTTATTGCCATTGTATTTTCCATGGAGAAATTTAGGCCATATCTTATGGGGGCCAAGGTAATTGTGCAGACCGACCATGCCGCCCTTAGGTATTTGATGACCAAGAAAGATTCCAAGGCAAGATTGATGAGATGGGTATTACTTCTTCAAGAGTTTGATTGGGAAATAGTGGACCGGTAAGGTAGCGAGAACCAAGTTGCGGATCATTTGTCCCGCTTGGAGGAGGAAGGACGGCCGTGTGATGGCTTGGAGATCAATGATACATTCCCCGACGAGCACCTACTTTCTGTGTCAATGTGTGATATGCCATGGTTTGCGGATATTACTAATTTCATTGTAACTGGGATTGTCCCGTATGAGCTCTCTTCTAACCAAAGGAAGAAACTCAAATGGGATAGTTTGGATTTTTATTGGGATGATCCGTACTTGTTTAAGATTCGCACGGATGGTGTGATTAGAAGGTGTGTCCCGGAAGGTGAACAATTGAGTATTTTGGAGGCTTGTCACTCCTCCCCCTATAGTGGCCATCATGGAGGGGTGAGGACGACTTCGAGGGTTTTGAGTTGCGGTTTCTATTGGCCGACTTTGTTCAAGGATGCTAGTGATTTGGTAAAAAGATGTGATCAATGCCAACGAGCAGGAGGGATTTCCAAGAAAGACGAGATGCCTCTTAAAATAATTCTTGAAGTTGATATCTTCGATGTTTAGGGTATTGATTTTATGGGTCCTTTTGTTAGCTCGTGTGGGAACACTTACATTCTAGTAGCAGTGGATTATGTGTCAAAATGGGTCGAGGCCGTGGCCTTGCCTAATAATGAAGCTAGGAGTGTGGTGGCATTTCTTAAAAAGAGTATCTTCACAAGGTTTGGTACACCCCGGGCAATCATTAGTGATGGAGGATCGCACTTTTGTAATAGGGCTTTTGATACCTTACTCTCCAAGTATGGTGTCAACCATAAAGTCTCTACACTTTACCATCCGCAATCAAGTGGCCAAGTTGAAGTGTCAAATAGAGAAATCAAAAGCATCCTGTCCAAAACTGTCAATGAAAATAGGACCGATTGGTCCAAAAAGTTAGATGATGCTCTATGGGCCTACCAGACCGCGTACAAGACCCCAATTGGTATGTCTCCGTACCGGTTGGTGTTTGGGAAAGCATGTCACCTACCAGTGGAATTGGAGCATAAAGCTATGAGGGCCTTGAGGAAGCTTAACCTTGAGTGGGATGTTGCGGCCAATCTTCGTGTTGAGTAACTAAATGAACTTGATGAATTCCGGTTCCATGCATTCTCGAGTTCGTCCTTGTATAAGGACAAGATGAAGTACCTACATGACAAATATGCTTGTGGAAAGGAGTTCAAAGTTGGTGATTTGGTCCTCTTGTTCAACTCCCGTCTAAGGTTGTTTCCCCGAAAGCTGAAATCAAAGTGGAGTGGGCCATTTGAAGTTGTGTGTGTGACCCCATTTGGTGCTCTAGATTTGAAGAACAAAAGTGGTGAAGTCTTTAGAGTGAATGGGCACCGTGTGAAGCATTATCTTGGGAAGTTTGATGATAGCCATGTGGTGGCTGTTGTTCACTTGAAATGATGAGATGGTAACCCGCGTCGTGCCGCGACGTTAAATCAGGCGCTTCTTGGGAGGCAACCCATGTCTTTTTTGTTTCTTTTTCTTTTTATTTTCTTTGATTTTTTTGGTAGTTAGGATTGATTTTTGAGCTAATTGGTTGTGAGATGTTGCAGGGATTGAGTTGATGCAGTGCAGGGCATAAGTGTAAGAATGTCAGGTCTCTGAATTTTCCAGTGCGGCCGCACGGCCATTTTGTGCGGTCCGCACTGGGGTGAGCAAGAAATGATGACTCTCTGAAGTTTGCCACCGCGGCCGCATTCCATTTTGTGCAGACCGCGGTGGACCTCCGCGGCCGTGGTCGCTTTTGTGCGGACCGCGGAGGTTGCCTTCTCAAGCTTCAATGAAACAAACCCAGTGCGGTCCGCGGTCCGTTTTGTGCGGCCGCGCTGGTAGGTAAGGCTAGGTCCCATTGTTTTTTCTATAAATAGACCTCAAGGGTCTCCTTTTACCCTTTTCGAACCCTAATCATTCGGAGACCTAAAAAGTTACTGTTCGCTCTCTCTTTCACATAACTTTTTGCTTAGATTGAACACTTGCATTCCATCTTCACATCTGGTAACATTTCATCCATTTTTCTTTGTTTAATTTTATAGCTTCGTTTTAATTTCATGACCAGTAGCCCATAGCTTCTTCTTTTTCTAAGCTTAGGTTAGTTCTGAATACTGGTCTTTGTGTGATTGATGAGCATAATGTATGGGAAATTGAGTAGGGACACAGTAGGGTGAAAACTTGAACAAAATTGCAAATATTAGAAACCCTAAGTCAGTTCCCTAACTTAGCACCCTTCGCGGACCGCGGTCACATTTGTGCGGTCCGCGGTGCTTATGATCTAAAGGTTGACTGGTGCCTAGCGCGGCCGCATTGCACTTTATCCGGTCCGCGCTGACCCACCGCGGCCGCGATACCACTTTGTACGGTCCGCGGTGGGTAGATTCAGAGAGCATGTGTGGAGGACCTTTGACTTGTGCGGACCGCGGTCAATATTGTGCGGTCCGCGGTGGCCCCTGTACGGCCGCACGTCCATTTTGTGCGGCCTGCACTGGCCAGTTACTGCAACTGTTTCTGCAACTGTCTGAGCTTCTGTTCTGCAATTCATTCTGCTTCTGTTTCACTGCCTGTGCTTAGACTAACAATGTTAGATGTGTGTGCTTGCAGATAATGGTTAAACAAAGAGGTGGAAAGGATCACAACAACCCGGGAGAGGTGGTTCCTCCCGAGGGGGCAAAGGAAAGAGAGTGGTAAAACTCACTTTCCAAGCTCGGGAAAACATCAAAAAGACTCGAAAATTGATAAAAGCTGCAGATAGAGCTGCCTCCCATTCCTCGGGGAGTGAGTATATGCCATCCCAGGACATCTCCTTAGACTCAGTCCCAACTCACATCACCACCCACTTCCAACTGACTGATACTCCTCCAGCATCACCCACTGTCAAGAGGCCAGTAAATGTAGTTTCTGACTCATCTGAGGGGTCGGAAGCAGGTAGTGGAGACGACTCCACCTCCCCCACAGCTTCATTATCTGGGGAGAGTGCAAGCAAAAATGAGGAGGAGGTACAGGGTGCTGAGGGTGGTGAGCCTCAAGTCGGAGGCGTTGCTAGAACTAGAAACCTAAGGAGTGGGAGGATAGATTTGTGAGCCAAGTTGCATATCACAAGTTTAGGGAGTGGTGGCCGGTGAGACATTTGATGCCGGAGAGGAGCTTTATTGACAAAGATCTACTTCCCCACAACCCGAACGTGCAAAGGGAGTTTAGAAATAGACTGGGCTGGGAGTTTTTCATGGAGAAGTGTATTGATGCAAATGAACATATGGTCAGGGAATTCTATTGTAATGTGGCCCACATCGTCAAGGGTTCCAAAGTGACCAAGGTTCGAAGCAAAAAGGTGTTGTTCGACGGGTAGTCCCTGAATGAATATCTGGGCTTCAATGAAGAGGACGAGACTCTATGCTTGGAAAAGTTAGAGATGGGTGAGGAGGTCCGTCCATGGTTAGCACAGTACTTGGCAATCCCAGGTACCGTTCCTGAGTGGTTGATTGCGGGGGTAAAAATTTTGAGGGGGACCCTGAACTTCGAAGCTAAGGGTTGGGAGACTTTCGTTTGTAGCAGGCTAGACCCTACCACACATGACCAGACTCTTCCTATCTCCCGGGCTGTGTTGGTTGCATCAATCATGGCGGGTTACCCCATCAACGTGGGGAATGTGATGTCCCGCATCATCTCTCTTGTGGGTGCGGAAGCTAACCGGAACTACCCTTTCCCCAACACTCTCTCTATGTATTTCCGTGACTTGGAGGTGGAAAAGAAGTCGTATGATGTCAAGGCCAAACCGGTTGCTCCATTCTCCTGGTACAGTTTGAGGGGGCTAGACAACCCCAAGGACAAGAACTATAAGCCCCCGACTTCTGCCCCAACTGGCCAGTCTGAAGAGCCAGTTGAGGTAGAGGCCTCCACTGAGCCTGCCTCCACAGCTGCTGTTATGCCTCCCGGACCGTCCACTACTGCAGATTTGCCTCCTGGTCCTTCCACCTCAGCTGGCCCGGAGATTTCATCTTCCCGGGCCCATCCCATCACTGCCCACAGACTGCACCAGACACTTCAGAGCCTGAACAACTGGATGTATACTGCTTCATCCAAGTTGTCCACTTTGACCTCCACCATTGCAGCTCAGTCGGCTCCTCCGCCAGTTCAGGTCCCACAGTCTATAGAGGATGCTTTGAAGAAGTTGCTTGATAACCAGGAGAAGATCCTCAGCACCCAGGCCGAGTTGGTGAAGGCAGTGGCTTCACATGGCAAGGCTCTCAAATAGCTTGCCAAGGAGCACAAGAAGCTGCACAAGACACGGGCTTCCAGGGAGTCCGTGAAGGAGCTCAGGGCGGATGTAGAGAGACTAAAGGCAGACCAGCTGCCTTTAGATTTATTATTTGAGGACCCAGCTCCAGCAGCAGCCACAGTTCCGGAGCAGTCACAGAGGCCTCTTAAGAGGAAGAGGACTATCCCGAGAGCAGATGATGCCATTATCCTGTTGGCAGACCCTCCGGAGGCCTCCTCCAGTCAGCCACAGGATGTACCAGATCCACAGCCAGTCCAGGTCCAGTCCCAGCCAGTAGTTGCGCAGCAGGAGATCGGGAACCAGTCTGAGGTTCCCGAGCATACCGAGGACCCGGGGACCTCTCATGTTCCTATGCAGACGGACGAGGCTTAGGGAGTCTTCATATCCTTTCACTACTTTTTGGTGATTATTTTTGCTTTAGTTGGCATTGGGGACAATGCCAGCTTTTATTTGAGGGGGTGTGCCCTATTTATCCTTGGATGACTGTATATATAGATTGACTTAGTTTATGCTTTCTTTGATTTTCACTTGGTCTGTATATAATCTTGCATTTAGTTACTTTTATCGTACTTTTTTTTCTCTCTTATCTTTCTTTTGGTCTGTATATAAAGTTACATCATTGTATATATTCATTCCCCGTTGTATATTCAATCCCCTATTGTAAATATTCATTCTATTTTCTATTTTCGCAAAAAATTTCGTTTTTAGCTTCTTATATAGGCTCATAGCCTTTTGTTTTATTTTGAACATTTTTAATAAGCCTTTGGTTTTCTTAATGCCACAGTTCTTTCCAAAGGTAGAATTTTGTGTGAACGGGGTGGCTCTTCCCAATGATAGATGGCGTGACAACCTTCTTAAGGGTTTGAGTCCGTTTTTGTTTTTGTTTTTGGTAGTTGTAGTTAAGGGTACCTCAAGCAAAGCTTCACTTGGGCCTAGCACATTTGCCTTTGATCCCATGGTCAAAGACAACAATGTTGTGTTTAGGATGGTGAAAGTCGTGGCCTTGAGACTCTTGTGTTGGCCAATTTCCATCAAGTGGTTCTTGCGGGACCATTGTGTGCTCAAATCATGTCTAAGGTTGTTGTGGGCCCCCGACTCGATGTCTTTAGCGATCCCTTAGCTTGTGTGGTGAGAAATCGAATTGCGAGTCTAAGTCCCATGTCATTGGTCTAGAACTTGCCATGAATGTTTGTTGAGGCGAAATCCTAAGTGAAATTTGACTTGAGAAGTGATTATAGGCTCTCTTTGATCCAAATTATAGTTGAACAAATTCCATAGCCTACCAATGATATGATCCCTAGTTAACCCTTTTGAGCCTTAGACCTTTTTCTTTCAAGAACCATGTTACAACCCTATACCTGTTCAAAAAGATACCCTCTCTTGGCACCCGATCTTTCCTTGAGCATATGGCAAAAGTATAAGTTTGGGGGAGAGACGAGGAAGACAACAAAGTGGTATGAGGCACAAAAATGAAGAAAAGGAAAGGCAATGAAAAAGAAAGAAAAGCAAAAAGACAAAAAGAATGCTCAAAGAAAGAATAAGAAGGTTTTCAAGAAAAGTAAAAGAAAGAAAGGTGTGGAAAAATTGAAAAAGGAGAAAAGAATTGAAATGCATAAGAAAGAGTGACAATGTGTCTCTCTAACTCCTTGGAAGAGATGAAATGACTAAAAGAGTCAAGTAAGTTGTGCCAAATGAATTAAAAGAAGTGCTTAAGGGACGATTGAACCCACTTTAACAAAAACATGTCCTACCCTTACCCAAAAGCCTTCACAATGACTCCACAAAAGCCCTATATTATTTTTAGTTGAATGAAGCTTACATTAGTGGATACTTACATAAGGGGCAAGCATATGGTGCTTAGAGCCGGACTTGTGACCTTTTTCTTGAGAGAGATGAGTGAAGTCCCATTAACCTCGATTTGTGTGTCCATACTCTAAAAGGTGAGGTTTGCTTAAGGAGAGTTGAGGATGTGTGAGTTTGGGTTCCACAATGACCAAAGTAATTGAGAGAGTTCTTTGATGTAGTGAGTCAACTCTTGATGCTCTTGTGTCACACTTGATCTATAGTTTTCAAGGTTTAAATGTTGTTAATGATCTATTTGTATTGAGGGCAATTGTTAGTCCCAATTGATGCTTGCTGAGGTTACTTTAGGTCAGCTGAAATTACTTGGATTTTCCTTTAAGGGGTGGGTCTTACTTTTTTTTGCTTGAGGACAAGAAAAGGTTTAAGTTTGCGGGAGTTGATAAGTTAGGATTTTAACATGTTTTATGCCCCTACTTGCCTATGCTTTGATCATATAGTTGTACAAATAGTCCCAAAAGGTTCACAGGTTGTGCTTGTTTGTAGGTTTGATCGATAAAGTGACGAAATGTCAAAGATCGGCTCAAGAAGGAGTGAAACCTGTTCAAGTATCAAAGACCATGAAATCTAAAGGAAGAAGGCCTAGTGCAGACCGCGCAAAGTGGTATACGGCCGCACTAGGAGATTTAGAGAGTTGGCAAACTGGGCTCAAGGGCAATGCGGCTGCGGTTCATATCTCGCGGTCCGCGGTCAGGGCTCCGCGGTCGCACTACTCTTTTGTGCGGTCCGAGGTCAAGAGATTTAGAGAACTACAATTGTTCCAAACTATGCCATGCGGTCCGCGGTCGTTATTGTGCGGACCGCGCCAACTCCCTCCGCGGCCGCGGTTCATTCTACGCGGTCCGCGAAGTCCAACTTCAGAGAGCTAAATTTTGGATTTCAAGAGCCTTGTGCGGCCGCGGTCCATTTTGTGCGGCCCGCACTGACCCCGCAGGGGTATTTTTGTCCAGTTTTTTCAGCCTAGTATAAATAGGATATTTTACCATTTTTAGGTCATCAGTTAATTTCAGAATTGGGCTGTGCTCGTGAGAACAGCTTGTGTAGCCATTTTTGGCATCTTAGCTTCACATTAACGATAGATTCTTGTACTTTAATTTAGTATTTAATTAATATGTCTTGTTCTTCATCTATTTCTTCATTTTCTCTTACAAGCATGTGTAGCTAAACCCATTCGCTAGAGTTGTGGCTCAACCCTAGTGTGGGTAATTGATGGGTGTTGCCATCTAGGGTTAGATTGACTATGGGTGTTTGCTATTTGGGTTGATTTTATGTTTTAATCTATAAATTGGTGGTTGCAAACACTGATTTGTGCTTTGTGGATTTGACTCTTCTTGAGAAAGAGAGTCTAAGTCTCCAAAATTGACCCAACAAGGAATTGGGATGGACTCATGAGAAGTGATAGTCCCAACTAAAACGGGTTAAATCTCGAGAGAGTAATCACCCTACTTGAACCCTAGTTGCTTGGTCTAATTTTCCTACCTATTTGGTCTCGAGAGAGTCAAGTGGGCAAAATCACTCTCTCTACCGAGAGGTGTGAGAGTGGGTAAAATTGTGCAACGGTTATAGCATAAGCCCCATTTATGTCAATCGAACCTTAGTAACATCTACCCGTCAATTAGCCACCTAGGTGACGTCACGACCCTAGTGCCCTCCTTCCCATTAAATACAACTTTAGCAATTATCTCGTAGCATAATCTAGTTTTAATTAGTAGTTTGATAATAGTAGTTTATAATTGAAAAACCCAAAAATGTTGGAAGTGACATTTAGAACAATTACACGACTCTAGTCTAGATAGATACCCAACTCCAATTTCTAGCTCTCTGAGGAATTCAATCCCGACCCTCAAATCGGGTAAAAGCTATTGCGACCCTCTCTTCCTACTTTATAATAGTGTGGAGTTGGCAGCGATCACAGACCAATATTGATCTTGGATACAGTGCACCTGGACTAAGGTGGCAAGGAAGAAATGCTATAACACAAAGGCAACTTCAAATCTCCAACAACAGTTGAGGAGAAGACAAACTCAAGCAAGCCTTTGCCAACCTCAAGTCCATTCCTCATCTCAGCCAAGCCAGTGTCCATGTCCAAACTTGAGCCAATCTCAGCAAAATATCAACCAATCTCAACCATAATGATCTGCTGAATGTTTGTTTTTGTGATAGCTTAAGTCTGTTAGTTGCAGAACGTAATTTGTAGGTTAACTATGGATGTTTAACTATGTCTTTTATTTTAGCGCAATGTTTAAACTGTTTCTGCTACTAGACAACTTTCAGTAGCTAATTTTGTCAACCAAGAAGGCTGATCGAACTTGGTTGTTTATATATGTCTGCTTTTTTATGTCAAAATATTGCTTTTCATTCCACAAAAATACATCATATATTTTGTCATTATCATTGTACATAGGGTTATGAAGACACTGATTAGTGCCAACTAGACTAAGAAGGAAATTACAATGATTAGTGCTAATACAACAACTAAAGTTACAATGATCTTCACCCTCTCTTACGCTGTGGTCGATCTCTCTCTCTCTCTCTCTCTAATTCTTGATAACATCCCCGAAATCACTTGTTTACAGTGATCTGGAAGAGGAGGGTCAAACCACCTATAAAATTACAAGAATTGTTTCGACCATAATTTGAGCACCCATAAAACATTCTTCCTGGATTTGTTGACTTCAAAGTGATACAAAACTTAGCTTCAACTCCACAATGACAAAATACAGGACTTTGCATCATTTTCACGGTCTGGAAAAAGAAAAAAATTAAATAAAGCTTCAGATTTTAGAAAAATGAAGGAATGGAGCTTCAAATTCTATATAATGGAGGGATAATGTATTTTACAATGAATGGATAAGAACCCACTTAAACACGCACCATTTTGGACCGTTGGGCGTTGGGAAGAGGCCTCTCACGCTCCTAAGCGTCGTATTCCTCACGCAGTAGGCTGATTAGGACCAACTGACACCACATGGGCATAATCAACGATCAAATGTGTTTATTAGTTAAGGGAATCATGAGTTCGAGTGTTCAAATCAGAAAGTATAAAGTTCATGTATCGGCTTTCAAATGCCCTACATGTCTATGTGGCCAGGAAGCCATTACGCTTTTGCTTTTTAACGGACACGAGTTTTGACCCACCAGTTTAATACTTGTCCATTCCCAAACCAGAGGAAAATGAAAGAATCAGATCCTGAAATTCGTAGGACAACGAAGCAAGTCCCTAATTTGCAACAATTAGTTGAAGCTTCGAGCTTTAGGGGT
This sequence comes from Nicotiana attenuata, assembly GCF_001879085.1. Classification (NCBI taxonomy): domain Eukaryota; kingdom Viridiplantae; phylum Streptophyta; class Magnoliopsida; order Solanales; family Solanaceae; genus Nicotiana; species Nicotiana attenuata. Next base: position 2,940,886 of record NC_031997.1, on the reverse strand, counting down.
AGTTTAATAGGAGGTATTAGAAAAAAACAATGCAAGCATTAGCTTTGTGCATTAATAATCTCTTGTTTTGTATATTTTTTCAACTTATGTATAACTAATTAATACTTGCCCCTCAAATCTCTCAAAACCAATTCCAAATACTTTCCGCCACATTTTGTAGGGTATTTCTTTAAACAACAATTCTTTTAGAAATTACGCTATGTTTTAATATACCAAACCAAGCAGTGGATAAGAAATAATTTCAGCATAACTAATGCCAGCATTACTAATCTCAGTATTACTAATGTCAGCATTACTAATACATCTTATTCAACATTATTCTTATACCTCCTACCAAACGACCCCTTAAAGTGTTGCCTATAGAACCAACTTAAAGCTTATGTATATGAGGTTTGAGAGGTTGGTGTAATGAACGAGTGTACCTAAACGGGGGCTTTATGCCAGTTTTGGATGAAAATTGTTCTGTTTTTCCTTTTGAGCTGTAATTTTCTCATAGTAATAAATAAAATTTAGTTACCAAAAAAGTGTTGGAATCATTAAGCGCTTTCATATAAGTAAATTATTCAAGACATCTCTTATTACTATAACTAATACGTAATTAAAATGAGTACAGATTGAAGATAATTATTTAAAGATTGTTAATTATTAAGGCTTAACAGTTAAAAAATTAGATCCCTTCGTCAATAAACATAAAAGTACTTTATAGTTGACTGACTGATGAAACGAAATCCAATTATGCCTATAAGTATATTCAGGATAATTGCTTAAGCAGATGGAAAAACACGTCAATGGATTTGGTTGGAATTCTAGCCCTTCCAGAGTGGTATAGTTGATGACTTGGGCCCCTTCAAGGAGGCCTTTTAGGCCTTCCTGTTGCTCCCAAACGCACACGCAAGTATACGTGGTCGTACAAGTAATAAAATGATAAGTTGAGTGTCGAACCCACAGAGACTTATATCAACTACTCACTAACACACCAATATTGTTATTCCGTCAAGCTAAATTCAAGTTCAAGAGTTCAATTATGCTACTACAATTCTAAGTAAGAACTAAATTATCAAGTAACGAGTTGATTGTTATGTATTAAGTAAAGACAAGTATTCCGGGGTTGTGATCGATTCACCAATCGTATTGTGTTCTAATTAACTCTCCCTTTCATATAATTCACTCATGGTTGCTAATTAATCGATAAATGCTCTCATAGACTTCTCCCGAAGTACTACTCGCCTATTCTCAATAGATTGACGCCTATATTCCTATGAAATCAATCTATTAAGAAAGCATTAAGATTACAATATTTAATTAAGCACGGTGATTAAGTATATTCCTATCCTAACCACAAATCCGCTCCCCCTGAGGGTTAAGATCATGCTCTCTTCAATTCTTCTCTAATCTAAACACGACTTTCCCAAGCATAGCATAGATAGTGAATAGAACCTAGCTGCTGACCAGACAATTAAGCAAACGAACACAGAATTGAAGAAACAACCATATATGAATGAATTATAATCAAGGTCAAGTTTAATATCAAACAACAATATTCATGGCTTAATCACAACCCCAGAACAATGGGTTTTAGCCACTCATGCTAGTGTGCATTACAATTAGGTTCAATTTCATCACAAATAGCAAAAATAAAGAGAAGAAAAGAAGAACTTGATATTCCAAACTCCTCCTTCCTCTTGCCTCTCGATTTTCTTGCACTAAACTATGAAAACCTTGATAAATTGACCTTGGGCAAGCTTGACTTTATATAGGTTAAGTGGGTTTCTCTCCAAATTTCCAATTTTACCCCTCATTAGCTCTTTTCCGGACCGGCATCGCGCGAACTCGCACGTTTCTTCGCGCGTCTATTCTGCCTCAGCATTTTACGCGCGCGAATTACCGCGCGACTTCGCGCGTTTCTTCGCGCGTCTGGGCCTGCTTTTTTTCATTTTCTTCTCTCATTCTTGCGCGCACTCAACTCCAAAGGGTCGTTTTTGCTCTTAAATCATTCCAATATCCTCTTGAAGGCACCATATAAGCTCCTCATCCTGCAATGTATACAAATCACAATTAGAGCCTAATTTTCATCAATTAACCGTATTATGTCATTGGAATATAATTAAGCGGGAGCATAAACAATAGCTAAATGACCTAGATTTCGCCTATTATCAACACCCCACACTTAATTCATTGCTAGTCCTCGAGCAATCAAACTATACCCTCTAGAGAATCCTTCACTCAACCATTTCCCCTAACGCATTACACCTAGAACAATGTACATACATTACGCCTAGCAGTGAACAATCCTAGCCTCAAAGCCGACTCTCAAGTGCCATGCAATATTCAGACTTCCTCAAAGTACTCTACACAGAAGTCAAGATTTGCTTTTCCATGACGAATCATATGACCTCACAATCACATCAACAAAAATTGAATTCAATCCACACATTTGAGTCATATACTCACATATATCAAAGAAAGCACTCACTCTCACAAAAGAAGTCACATGTATGCAGTTGGTACCATAAGCTTTCCCTTAATGTAAATCTCTACTAATGTAGGCTAGCTCGACCCAAAATAAATTAGGACTTTTTCATGGTTGTAATGTGGGCTAAGGGACAGGTAGGATATATTTAGGAATAGTGACTCAAACTCCCAAGCACTTTAGCACATCACATGAGCAATTTTTTAGCAACAAATTCTTCAACCCACTTCTCATTCACAAACAAAATTATCACACAAATATTCCCTTCTTCTTTAAGCACTCTATCAATCCATACCCACTAGCCGGAACAAGACACAATGTATTCATCTCTGTTTTTTTTTCCAGTTTATTCTTCTTGTCACTTAATTTCCGCTAGTGGTGTATTCGTTTACAACACAAGTGCACCATTCATCCTTTTATTGGTTCCACTCAAAAGCCACCCCACACTTATTTCCTTCTTACTTCTTTAAGCGCTCCTCTCACCATTAAAATTCTTTAAGAGGTAACGGGATCAAAACAATGTTAATTAAGAACAAAAGGGTATAGGCTTGTAATGCGGGTGCCAAACAAAAGTCTAAAGGCTCAAAAGGGTTAGCTAGGGACAAATTTTATTTATGATAAGCAATTAAGCTCAAACAGGTCAAAGGAAGCCTAAAATCATTTTTCAAACCGAGCATCACCTAGGATTTCGCTTCAACTCACATACCGGGCAAGTTCTAGACACAAGTACGATACATGGACTACACAAATACTCACCACACATGGCATATGACTCGTTGAGATCAGCTCCTCAAGGCGCTCCGTTACGAGCATTCAATTCAGTAATCAAACATACAAATTAAAGGCACTTTCAGTGAGATTCAACAATTAGGTCTAAGCGTTACACTCTAGAGTCTATTGTGTTCAGGTGTGTCAACGCTATGGGTTCTCTTTCAATTTCCTAGCTCATAGCCAATTACCCTAATCTACAAATCAAAAGAAAACAAAAACAACAAAAAAAAAAAAAAATTAAAAACTACCTATGCCCGGTTCAAGCTAAACCCTTGAAAAAGAACCGCGGCCTAAAGAAAAACCAAGGGGGAGTTGCTACACTACCTAAGAAAAAAAATAAAAAAAAAATCTTTTTAGTGTTTTCTATAGACTCACTTCCCTCAATAACCCCGTCGAAAGGGATCCGTCATCAGGAATAGCCTACAATTTTTTAGTTTTTTTTTCTCGACTCACTTCCCTCAAGAACCCCGTCGAAAGGGATCCGTCGTCGGGCCGAGCCACCTATCTATTGTAAACTAATGATTCCTACTTTATACCAACACTATCAACGTCAAAAAGCACAAAACAAGACAAAACCTAACAATCAATTAATACACATACATACATACAACGAAGTACCCCCACCCCACAGTTAAAGATAAAGACATGTCCCCATGGCTTAAATTTTAAAAGAGCAGTGAGGTAGAGAGACTTCCCTGGAGCTTCACTCTTGGTCGGAAACGGTATCGGGGTTCACGTTGCACGCACGCCCCAAAGCTCGCAGCCAACCCATGAACTTCTTTTCCGACTTGACTTGTCGGTCAGCTATCGCATCCATACGAGTGCCCAACTCAGATATGGAGGTGCGTAGACCAGCCACCTCCTACTCCAATGCGGTGGACCAGGACACTATGGCAGTTCCTGAAGAGGACGCTGCTCCTACCGGTGCTGCTGGGGCTGGCTCCACGTGCATTTGTTCATCCGCGTCCTCTGCCGATGCATCAGAACCACTCTCATCCTCTCCTCCTGCCGCTACCGTTGGGGCTGGCCCCGTGGTGTTCTTGCCAGGTCGGATCTTGTGGTCTGTTTTCACCAGCCCGTCCACACGAATATTTTCGGGCACCTGCACTTGCCTGCAAAGCTTAGTCACCAAAGAGGGGAAAAAGAACCCATACTGGCGTAGGGGGCATCTGATAAACATCTCGTCGTGGATCACTTTGGCCATGTTGAAAGGAAGACCCTTGACGAAGCACCAAATCAATGCAGCTCGGGGTCCATTCACCTCCGTAGTATATTTGGAGGGAATGAGGCAACTGTTAATCCCATACAACCAGTTCTTCGCCTCAGGAGTTAGGACAGAGGAGTGGAACTTATCTCTGTATTCCAGCCACTCCACCATTTTGCTGGGTACGCAAATTTCATCAAAGAAGCGCTCCCACTTGGCATCTGTTGGATGGCGCCCCCACTCATAAAAATCTGTATTGTCAGGCAGAGGGTCGGGCAATTGATATGCTGTGCGTATTGCCTCAATGGAGGCATCCACCGCCTTGCGGCGCACCATGACCACATTGTCTGCATGCTCAGGTAGATTGGCATAAAATTCACGCACGACCATGACATTAGCCTCCCCTGGCTCATCAATAAAGGCTGTAGACCCCGCTCCAACAAGTCCGAATACATGTGTGGGCAGCGGTCCCTGATAGAACGGAGGTCAATGCCCCTCTCCAAAATTGGCGTTTTGGCTGCCTTCTCCTGAAAACGGGTCTGAGCCACAGGTGATACAAATTTGCTGCTGTCATATGCAGGGGCTGCCCTTTGGCGGCTTGAGGATGGACTTGTGGCCTGGCGCTTTTTCGATGGTGCCATTATACCTGCAAAACGCGAACACATTAGCTCAGTCCAACAAAAATATTGTGCCTTACTACGGTTACTCAGACTTCACACGCAAAATCGGGCACAACTACATAATCATGCTCATTAAGACCTTTCCACAAACACCTTGTGGGCATTAGGCTCTCATAACTCCTTGCTTAGTGTCTTGCAACAATGGCCTCCCCCAAAATCTCATACACAACTCAAATCAAGTACCCCGCACCCCACACTTACAACAAACTAACCCCACAACATATTTCACCAGGTTGGAACACCAAATCACAAAATAACAACTACACTAATGGCATAAAATACAACACACAAAAATTCTAAAAATAGAAAGAGAAAAATAGAAGAAGAAAAGAAAGAAAAACTAAAAACTAGGGTTCATACCTTGTGAAGGAGGATGGGGAAGAAGGTGAAGGGGAGTGAGGGCTGGGATCGTTTGGAATAGGGGTGGGGAAGACGAGGGTTTGGGTTGGAAAATGGTGGGTACTTCATTTGGAATAGGGGTGGGGAAGATGAAGGTTTTTTTTTATTTTAATTTTGTGTCTAAAAGTGAACACTAAAAAACAAAAATTAAAAAGAAAGACTAAAAAAATAAAGATACAAAAAAAACGCCGGAATTTGGATGGGTGGGGCGCGAAGTCGCGCATCTCTTCGCGCGTCCTTCGCGCGCCCCAGGCAGAATGGTATGCCCATTCGCACGAACTACCGTGCGACTTCGCGCATCCTTCGCGCGCTCCAAACAGAATATGTTGCTCAGGTGCGTGAACTAGTGCGCGAAGGTGGCGCGACGTGGCGCGCCTGGGCATTTATTTTTGCCTTTTTTCACCTGTGTTGCTCTTGGTCGATGGTCTCTTCACCCGCCCTTCGTCGCCTGCATTTGTTAGTATGTTAAAACTCAAAATCAAACCAGTACTATCATTGGGTTGCCTCCCAACCAGCGCCTGATTTAACGTCGCGGCACGACTCTACATTATTACATCTAAAATTTCTACACCTATAAAGAATATGCGATACTCTACCTATTATAAAAGAAAAATTAAGAATTTAAGCTAGGAAACCAATGAAAATTGGGTTGCCTCCCAACAAGCGCCTGATTTAACGTCGCGGCACGACGCAAAGTCTCGCTTACTGATCAGTGAGTACAACCTTGGTCTTCTCACGATTAATCATTCCTCCCCAATAATGCTTGACTCTCTGACCATTCACCAAAAATTTCCTTTCGCCATTTAAAGCTCGCAGCTCGATTGCACCATAAGGAGTAACTCTCACCACCTCAAACGGACCTGACCATCTCGACTTTAGCTTCCTAGGGAACAGCCGTAGCCTAGAATTGAATAGCAATACCTGTTGGCTTGGCTCAAAGTGACGCGGCTTGATATGCTTGTCATGCCATCTTTTTGTCTTTTCTTTATAAAGATTAGCATTTTCATAAGAGTGCAACCTGAACTCGTCTAATTCATTCAACTGCATAAGTCTTTTCTCACCTGCGGCTTCAAGGTCCATGTTCAGCTTCTTAATGGCCCAGTATGCTTTGTGTTCAAGCTCAACGGGCAGGTGGCATGCCTTCCCTTAGACCAACTTGTAAGGGGACGCTCCAATTGGCATTTTATATGCAGCTCTATATGCCCATAGAGCATCATCCAACTTTGCAGCCCAATCCTTCCTATTCACACTCACCGTCTTCTCCAATATTTGCTTGATTTCTCTGTTGGACACCTCGGCTTGCCCACTTGTTTGCGGATGGTATGCTGTGGCAACTCTGTGGCGAACTCCATATTTAGCTAGAAGGTTATTCAACAATCGATTATAAAAATGAGTCCCTTCATCACTGATTAAGGACCGTGGAGTCCCAAATCTCGAGAATATGTTCTTTTTCACAAAAGCAACTACCACCATGGCATCATTCGTTGGCAAAGCAATTGCCTCCACCCATTTTGACACATAGTCAACGGCTAGCAAGATGTATTTGTTTCCTCTGGACGGTGGAAATGGCCCCATAAAATCTATCCCCCACACATCAAAAAGCTCAACTTCTAGGATGTTATTTAAAGGCATCTCGTGCCTTCTTGTGATTGTTCCCGTTCTTTGACATTGGTCACACTTCTTAACAAATGCATGGGCATCCTTGAATAAAGTCGGCCAAAAGAGACCGGATTGTAGCACCTTTGCAGTTGTTCTATCTCCTCCATGATGGCCCCCATAAGGTGATGCGTGACAATCATACAACACTAATTCTACCTCTTTTTCAGGAATGCATCTCCTCATCAACTGATCAGCACATTGCTTGAACAAATAGGGCTCATCCCAGTAGTAGAAGTTCACATCATGTAAAAACCTCTTTCGAGCTTCAGATTGGATTTCGGGAGGAAGTACCCCACTCACAAGATAATTTACATAGTCTGCGTACCATGGGGGAGGGTCTTGGGTTATAGCAAAAAGTTGCTCATCAGGAAATACTTCCTTAATTTGGCCACCCTCCTTCACGTGATCGTGATTTTCCAATCTTGATAGATGGTCAGCTACCTGGTTCTTTGTCCCTTTTCGATCTCGTATTTCTACATCAAATTCCTGTAGCAATAACACCCAGTGCATCAATCTAGCCTTAGACTCCTTTTTGGTAAACAAATACCTGATAGTTGCATGATCGGTATGGACTATGACTTTTGATCCCACCAAGTATGCCCGAAATTTCTCAAAGGCCCACACAACAGCTAACAACTCCTTCTCAGTGGTGGAGTAATTCAGCTGGGCATCATCAAGAGTCTTACTCGCATAGTAGATGGAATAAAACACCTTGTCCTTCCTCTGGCCTAGCACTGCCCCGATAGCAAGGTCACTCGCATCACACATGAGTTCAAATGGTAAAGACCAATCCGGTGCCACAATAATGGGAGCAGTCACCAACTTCTTTTTATGTTCTTCAAATGCGTTGAGGCAAGCAGCATCGAAGTTGAAGGTTACATCTTTTTCAAGCAGCCTGCATAAAGGAGTATCAATTTTCGAAAAATCTTTAATAAAGCGCCGATAGAAACCCGCGTGTCCCAAGAAACTCCGGACACCCTTCACTGAAATAGGTGGAGGTAATTTTTCAACCGCCTCCACCTTTGCTTTATCAACTTCAATGCCGCTCCTAGATACTCTATGACCCAACACGATGCCTTCTTGCACCATAAAGTGGCACTTTTCCCAATTCAGTACCAGATTTGTTTCTTCACAACGGGCTAGCACCTTGCTTAGATTCCTCAAGAAATCATCATAAGAAGACCCAAAAACTGAAAAGTCATCCATAAACACTTCCACGAATTTTTCCACCTTGTCGGTGAAAATAGCCATCATACACCTCTGGAAAGTGGATGGTGCATTACAAAGACCAAACGGCATTCGCTTGAAGGCAGAAGTGCCGTAAGGGCAAGTAAAAGTAGTCTTCTCCTGATCTTCTGGGCATATGACAATCTGATTGTATCCTGAATAACCATCAAGGAAGCAGTAATATTCATGCCCGGCTAACCTGTCTAGCATTTGATCGATGAATGGAAGTGGGAAGTGATCCTTGCGAGTTGCCTTATTGAGCCTCCTATAATCGATGCAGACTCTCCATCCCGTAACAGTGCGAGTGGGGATTAGCTCATTCTTCTCGTTCTCCACTACAGTCATTCCTCCCTTTTTGGGCACACATTGAACCGGGCTTACCCAGTTGCTATCAGAAATGGGAAAAATGATACCTGCATCGAGCAACTTGATTACTTCCTCTTTCACCACCTCTTTCATGATAGGATTTANCTAGCAAGTAGCTAATATTAAGTCCCCGGCAACGGCGCCAAAAACTTGTTGCTCCCAAACGCACACGCAAGTATACGTGGTCGTACAAGTAATAAAATGATAAGTCGAGTGTCGAACCCATAGAGACTTATATCAACTACTCACTAACACACCAATATTGTTATTCCGTCAAGCTAAATTCGAATTCAAGAGTTTAATTATGCTACTACAATTCTAAGTAATAACTAAAGTATCAAGTAACAAGTTGATTGTTATGTATTCAGTAGAGACAAGTATTCCAGGGTTATGATCGATTCACCAATCGTACTGTGTTCTAATTAACTCTCCCTTTCATATAATTCACTCATGGTTGCTAATTAATCGATAAATGTTCTCATAGCCTTCTCCCGAAGTATTACTCGCCTATTCTCAATAGATTAATGCCTATATTCCTATGAAATCAATCTATTAAGAACGCACTAAGATTACGATATTTAATTAAGCACGGTGATTAGGTATATTCCTATCCTAACCACAAATCCACTCCCCCTGAGGGTAAAGATCATGCTCTCTTCAATTCTTCTCTAATCTAAACACGACTTTCCCAAGCATAGCATAGATAGTGAATAGAACCTAACTGCTGGCCAGGCAATTAAGCAATTGAATACAGAATTGAAGAAACAACCATATATGAATGAATTATAATCAAGGTCAAGTTTAATATCAAACAACAATATTCATGGCTTAATCACAACCCCAGAACAGTGGGTTTTAGCCACTCATGCTAGTGTGCATCATAATTAGGTTCAATTTTATCACAAATAGCAAAAATAAAGAGAAGAAAAGAAGAACTTGATATTCCAAACTCCTCCTTCCTCTTGCCTCTCGATTTTCTTGCACTAAACTATGAAAACCTTGATAAATTGACCTTGGGCGAGCTTGACTTTATATAGGTTAAGTGGGTTTCTCTCCATATTTCCAATTTTACCCCTCATTAGCTCTTTTCCGTGCCGGCATCGCGCGAACTCGCGCGTCCTTCGCGCGTCTATTCTGCTTCAGCATTTTACGCGCGCGAACTACCGCGCGACTTTGCGCGTTTCTTCGCGCGTCTGGGCCTGCTTTTTTTCGCATTTTCTTATCTCGTTCTTGCGTGCGCTCAACTCCAAGGGGTCGTTTGTGCTCTTAAATCATTCCAATATCCTCTTGAAGGCACCATATAAGCTCCTCATCCTGCAATGTATACAAATCACAATTAGAGCCTATTTTTCATCAATTAACCGTATTATGTCATTGGAATATAATTAAGCGGAAGCATAAACAATAACTAAATCACCTAGATTTCGCCTATTATCACGGGCCTGTGTTGATTTTTTTAGTTGACTTTTTATTTATTTACAAAGATCATAATTTTATTGTTCCAAATAGTTTTGTATAGTTTATATTTATGGGGCTATTTTGGCTAGATTCGAGATGTTCAGAGTTCGATAATCAAGGGCAAGGCTTACTAGAGGATTGAGTCAGCGTGTTTTGAGGTAAATGTCTTGCCTAACTTTGTGTGAGAGAATTACCCCTTAGGATTGGTGTTGTGTTGTGAAATTGTGATACGTGAAAGCTGTGTACACAAGGTGACGAGCGTGTACATGCGCTAAATATGAAAACTTACCCGTTTTAACTATGTAGACTCCTTTCATGTTTTAATTGACTTACCTTAACATGTTATATTACTCATCGCTACGCTATCTTCACATGCTCTACTTGTCTTATCTCTTACTTGTTAATTGCTCTACATGTTTAGCTGAAGTTGTTGTTTCCTCCGTTCCTTATTCATTATTTAACTGTGAGTTCTTTGTTTGGTGTTCTTATTCCTTTAATATCTTGATGTCGAAATAGGTATTGAGTTATAGAGGTCGTGATTCATATTGAGGCTGGATTATAAAGTGTGAAATACGATTCTTGTCGTGTTACTCATTTTCCGGTTATTACTGTTGAGACTCCTGTGCATATTACCGTTGAGTCATGGGTTATTTTTTTTTTTTGAAAAACACTATTGTTGTTGATTTCTTTGCAAGTGGTGATATTGGGAACTTGAGGGGCAAATTGTGATACATTGTGATATTTATACGCATGCGGTGAAATAAGGTGGGCTTGATACGTGTGTTTCGAGATGGGTTTTGGATGACACCGGGAGCGTTTCTGCGTCTATTGTGAAAGTTAGAATTTTGGAAGAATTTCATACATTTGGCTTGAAGTGCATTTCAATGTTATTGATGTCTGTTTGAGATTCCGAGCTGGGAATAGCTCTGTATGGTGATTCTGGTATTGGGAACGCGACCGAAAGTGGATTCAGAGGAGTGTAGTTTATTTTGGGATCATTTGGCGAAAGCTAGAAATTAAAAGATTTTTGAGAAGTTTGACCGGAAGTGGACTTTTTGATATCGGGGTCGGATTTCGATTTCCGAAGTTGGAGTATGTCAGTAATGTCGAACGTGACTTGTGTGCAAATTTGAGGTCAATCGGACGTGATTTGATAGGTTTCGGCATCGAGTGTGGAAGTTTTAAATTCTATAGTTAATTAAGCTTCAATTGGTGTGCGATTCATAAATTCGACATTGTTTGATATGATTTAAGGCCTCGAGCAAGTCCGTGTTATATTTTTAGACTTGTATGTGTGTTTTGTTTAGAGCCCCAGGGGCTCGTGTGAGTTTTGGAGTAACTTCAAAGTGTTTTGTGAAGAAGTTGGAGTTTCTGGTTCTGGTATGATCGCATTTGCAAAGTATTGGTCACAAATGCGACCATCAGATTTGCGAGGAAGGTTAGAATTTGCGAATCTGGGAGCTGAGGGGAAAGATCACATTTGCGAGGAAAACAATCGCTTTTGCGATGCTACCCCCTTTGCAATTGCGAATAACATGGGCGCAAATGGGACCTGAACAGGGACATCTTGGCTTCTCATTTGCGATTCTTCTGTTGCAAATGCAACCTTCGCATTTGCGAGCCAGATGTCACAAATGCGACATCTGCATCTAAACCATGGGATATTTATTCTGAGACTTAGCCCATTTCCCTCATTTCCGACTTGGGCTTAGGCTATTTAGAGAGCATTTTGAGAGGGGATTTCATCATCATCAAGAGGTAAGTAATTTCTTCTAGTTGTGAGTTTAACACAAGTTTCATATATGGATTTTGACATGAAAAAAATATAGAAGATTTGGAATTTTGAAGAAAAACCTAGAAATTGTTATTTTTGGATTTTGACCACAAATTTGGGCATGGAATTAGAAATTATTATATATTTGAGTTCGTGGGGTTATAGGTAAAGTTTATCTTCGACAATTTTCGGAATCCGGGCACGTTGGCACGAGGGTGATTTTTATCGACTTTTCGAACGTAGTTGGAAATTGTTGTAAATAAGTTATAATGAGTATTGGAGTATAAATTTATGGATTTGCTCATTTATTGACTAATTTTGGGGCGTTGGACATCGATTTTAGTTGCTTGAATGGCTTAGGAGCCGGTTATGGAACTTCGAAGCAAGGTAAGTCTCTTTTCTAACCTTGTAAGAGGTAATTAACCCCATAGGTGAACTAAATTAATAAGTGTTTCGATTTGTGGGGGCTACATACATACGAGGTGACGAGAGTCCGTACGTAGCTACTAGCTATGCCTATGTCCGGGTCGTTTTAGGCTAACATCATGCCTTGTTGATATCGTTGTTGATTTTATGTTTATTGTTTGCCTTGAGAAGAAGCAAGATTGAGGTCGAATAATAATTGTTTCAAAAGAATTGAAATTTGAGGAATATAAGATTTAAAAGTTTTCATTCGAACTTCGTAATTTCGAAAAGAATTGAGGAATATTATAATAAGTTAAGAAAACTATGCGTAACCACATCGCAATTATATTTCGCGAGCTGGGTAAATCTCCATTACTCTTATGGGATCGAGCCGTTCGCCTCAGTAGGATTTATGTACCACACTCTTATGGGAGCGTGTCGTTCGCCTCGAATGTTTAATATATGCATCTATGGTTCGTTCCCTTCGACCCTCTGCAGTGCACATTTTACTTTTATGTTCGATCGGGCTATACGTCTCGGCATTTCCTATAAAATACACTCATGGAACCATGTGTAATATTTGGCAAGAAGCCAGTGTATCTGTGGGTTTTTCCCTGATTTGAATTGTGACAACCTTGTTTTTTTTTATGAAAACCCCTCTACCTATAATTTTGCTCCGGTTAAGGAGGAAATTTGCTAGTTGAGAGGTCGAGTAAATTGTAAAGAGGGGAATTGTACCACATATTTTATACTTGTTTTTCCATTTATTACTCTACCTCATATTTAATTACCTCTTTACTGTACCTGATTTTATTGGACAACTAGTATGTGCCGAAGTCGACCTCTCGTCACTACTTCTTCGAGATTAGACTGGATACTTACTGGGTACGCGTTGTTTTCGTACTCATACTACACTTCTTGTACATTTTTTGTATAGGCACATGCATGGCTAGTGGCCTAGTGGGCGTAGTGTCATGGTTCACACGGGGGCCTAGGTGGTCTGCATTCCATATGACGACCCGCACCCAGCAGAGTCTCCTTCAGAGTATTTACATTTTCTTTCCTATCCAAATTTGTATTGCGGACCGATGCTGTATTTTATTTTGCTTCCTTGTAAATGCTCATCCACTTGTGACACCAGGTTCTGGGATGATTATGGGATATTCAATATTCAAATTTAAAAACATTATTATCTATTCTGTAAAGTTCATCTGTTACTAGTTAAATTGAAGGAAATTTATGATTTAATATATATATATATATATATATATATATATATATATATATATATGAGAATTTAATTAACTATTTAGTATTGGCTAGCATGGCAGTGTTGTCCGGCGCCATCACGTCTCTTTAACGAATTTTGGATCGTGACAACATAGTATCAGAGCACTAGGTTCACTTAGGTCTCACGAGTCATGAGGAAGTCTAGTAAAGTCTTGCGGATTGGTACGGAGACATCCGTACTTATATTTGAGAGGCTACAGGGCTGTTAGGAGCACTTCCCTTCTTGATTCCTCAAGGTACGATTTGATTCCTTTAAGGCTTATGCCTTTGCTTCTTTCCTATTCAATCTTATGCTAGGTGAAGCATTTGTTATAAATCCGGAATTGAGGAACTGTAATGGTACTATATATGTGGTGTAGTATGTTTCTCCCTGTATAATTGATTGGGCTATTGTTGTCGCCTTGCGCAAGGTCGTCCTGTCATTTTACCTAAGTATCAGTACCTACCAAGGGTTTTGAGATTTGGCATTTATTTCTATGACGAAATCGTGCTTTGCTATTGCATAGTGTTGGTGTAATGGTAGGATGCTTGTCTATGCGTCGAAGTAGTGAATGACTTGGAATGAGGTTTACTCAGTGCATGATTCAGAGATTCTGTATTTTATTTCCGGTGAAGGAAGAGCAATCAGACTATGAATGCTCGTATTTGGGTTGACGGGGTAACGAGACTTGGTATTTCCGAGCGTGGTAGAAGTTTCATCAATAATGAGGTGTGGTTGTCCTTGTTTGAATATATTAATTTCGCTAGTCTAATAGTTTTCATCAATTTGATTTGGGGATGGGTACCGTGAAATGTTGTCGGAGAAGCGCGTGTCAGAGATAACGTAGTGTAGCAATTTCATAATCAAATGGATATTTCTAATGTTGACGGCTCGAGAAAGATGATCTTCAAGAAGGTCTCAAGTTAGTAGCAATCTTTGGTTCAAGGGCTGAGAGATAGATTTTTATTTAAGGCAACAACTGGGTAGCGAAAGATGCGGAAGGACATCTGGGAGGTGTCTTGCGGTGGTTAAACTTCTAGAAGGCCAAGTGTGTGAAGCAGGACTCGAGTAGTCGCTTTAAAGGGGTGAGTTTGACCAAAGTGGGAGAGTGGTAGAGTAGAATATCGGTTATGTGATAGTATAGCTACATGCCCTGAGCAAAGTTTAGAGTAATTTGAGATTCATGGTGGACAGTAACTAGGTCTACGGGCTTAATTTGGCATATTGGTTGCTATACGGAGGAAGGTTGGATACGACGGGAATGAGTTGCTTGATATGAAAAAGGATACAACATGACTTGGGATTCGAATGTGTCTTCACACCATTAGTTGATTTCAATTGGGAGTGAATAGGTTTGTACAAATGGTTAACGGGTACGGACCCGAGATGGTTTATTGGTTTCATAGTAATTATGGTCGGTGCAGCATTGTTGAAAGGTTTCGGGGAATTTGGCAGGTCGATAGCGCGAGGTCAGTTCAGAGAAGAAGAACGAACCTTGATGGGTTCTAGAGTTAGGCAATGGTAGCTTCGAGCTAATTGGGAGAGGCCCCTCTACCTACGATTGCATGGTGTGGTTATCTACTTGTGAGGGTTCCGGTTATCAGTGTATTGGTGGGTTATTACGACTAACGAGAGAAAACATCAGTGGTAATTTGAGCAAAGGACTGAGGACTGTATGCTATATTGTGCCTTATCGGTTTATGTTTAGGTTTTGGGAAAACTCGGGGTTTATGCTTCGTGTGGAGGTGATTTACAAAAAAAGTGATTGAGCCAGTAGTCTCTTTGAGAGGGTATTCATGTGCTAGCAAATCCTTGGAGTTGATTATATTCGAGACCAAGTCGGAGTAGGTGACTCTCAACCACAGTCCTAGTGAATTTAAAAGTTAAAATGCGGTGCCTAAGGATTTCAAGCCCACAGTATGGTTAAGAATTGAGCTTTTGCAGCGGATTATGAAAGGAGGCTTGGAGTGTTCTATGTTATTTTCGGCTTGTAGTGTAGCATTTGGAGGAATAAAAGAAAATGACTTTGGGCTCATAGAGGAATTATCAGAATGCGTGCACCAGTTGAGGATAAGAATATGCGCATAAGGAGGGTATGAGATGGTTCGTGGGATTTGAGACAACATGGTCTCGTGATATAAGGTCACTCAGGATGAGTGCGGATTTGGGTTCGTGATGTTTTGAATGAAGTTATTATTATTCCAAAGGCAAGTCCAGAGTAGATTAAATGAAGTCGGATCGATTAGCAATGGTTGGATTAGCATGATGGTGGCAATGATCAATTCCTTCAGCGTGTTGAGTTATACATGTGATTTGGGGCGGTACGTGCGAGGCTTGATGGCCGTCGTAGTTTATGTATTCGGAGGCATTCGAGTATTATGGCCTGTTATGTGTAGATGGTCCCGGAAGAGTTATGGTGGTTTAGACCACTACTAGAGGGTTGTGTTTTCTGCGACTATGAGAATCCAGTCACGTGTTGCTATAGTTCTGTTGAAATGAGCTAAGTAAAAGGTTTCTTCATGATGGAGTGTTTACCCTATTAGTGGTTCAGGAGTTAAAATGAAATTCTTGTACTCTTGCGTATTGGCATGATTAATTACAGTGAGTAGCATTGGATTTGGATTAAGGATCAAGGTTGCAGCTTGGTGTTGACAAGAATGTCAACAGCTCGAACGAGCATGAAAAGGGGGATTCATATGATTTGAGTAAGGTTGTATTGTCTTTAGCATCACCCAAGATCGGTGTCCTGTGTAAGAGGGCTTGCGTAGAGATTGTCGATTCTTGATTTACTTTATAGCATTAGTATGGCCGATTGTATGGAGATGCAGACTTGTTAATTGGTACAGAAGGTTGTGGGAGCATATTCCATGGTAAGATTATACAAGTGCGACATGTAGTCACTTGATTGGTTGTATATTGAAGCCAAGTATCAAGATTGTGGTACTATCGTTCATGTGAGAATTTATGCATGAAGCGTGCTCGATTCATTTGGTGGTGGACTATGGAAGTTCGTTCCAGATTCAACGGATGTCCTTCTATGTCCTGGGAAAGAGGGTTATTTTGAATCCTTGAAAGGTTATTAGCCCAGTGCGGCACGATCAAAATCTTCTTCGAGTTCGCGGATGGATCTAAATAAGAATGTGGGCTCTATATCAGGCTGGAGGTGTTCATTTCAGCATAGCGCTCCTTATGGAGGAGTATTCGGACGTTGGATGCTATTTCGTCATCGACCATTTTATGTAATACTATGTGAGCAGGATGGCTCCTGAGATTCATATTATATATCGCACCTTAGTGGTGCTTGAGTTTTAGAGCCTATGGCGCTATTTGTCTCCCCAGGGACGGTATTATGCAGTTGTTGTGCTTGTGGCAGCTATTCGGGTATGTTTTTTGGATAGGGTTGCACGCCGCAACATCGTGATGTTCAGTACAGTCCCCTATATCTATTCTTGTGTCTTTTGTTTCCCATTTTCTGAGGAAGATTCATAACACCTTTTCGGCAATCTAATCAGTTACATGGGTTGAGTTGTCCTTTCAATAGTTCATTTTCCTTATGTATCACGTTCGAGTTGGTAGCTTGTTGGCACATTGTTGCATCATATCAGACTTTTTACCGTGTCTGAGGTGGCTTATTTCCTGAAAAACTTATACTGGGTGAGAAGATTCTTGGATCTGGGATCAGTGAGATCGGATTATATGAAGCATATTAAAGAGCTAATATCATTATTTGGTTCACAATGAGGTAATGGTCACTGTCAGGAAGAGAGACTCATCGATTTATTGACTCGGCAGTTGGTTATGAATTTCTACCATCTCTTCTGTCTTGGCGGTATCGCTAGAGTTAGAACAAGACTTATATATTTCCTGAGGTGCATTGTGAGCATCGGACTCGTGAAATTTTGGCTATTGTTATAGGAGGATGTTATTATGGTCATGTGAGTTATGCAGCGTATAGTGTGGATTCGGCAAAGATATGCAATCATGTATTGGTGCATCGCATGGAGATCGATACGGTGTTCATATGATTGAAGCATACCTGGCAAAGAATTCTGGATGTTGGAATTGGGCTCTAAGGCTTATTTGGCTAAGTAAAAAGGGAGAATCTTTAGATTTGTTCGAGCAAATGTGCTCAAATGAGTTATGGTAGCATGGGTAGGTGCACGAGATGTTAAATAGTGATTTCAGACAACTCCAGTGCAGTTCTTAGCATGTTTGAGGACGAGCGTATGTTTAAGTGGAAGAGAATATAATGACCCGACCCGTTGTTTTGAGCTTTAGCGCGTTATTCGGTGGTTTGTTGCCATGAGAAGCCTCACTTCAGGTATTATGACTTGTACGCGTGGTCGAAATTGAATTTCGGGAAGTTAGGAGTTGAATTTGAAAGAAAATTCTCGTCTGAATGCTTTAAGTTAGAAGAATGGACTAAGATTAGATTTTATAGTAAACGACCTCAGAATCAGGAGTTAAAGGTTCTGATGGGTTCGTATGATGATTTCACACTTGGGCATATGTCCGAGACCAGTTTTGGATGACTCAAGAGCGTTTCGGAGCCTATTGTGAAAGTTAGCATTTTTGAAGAATTTCAAAAATTTGGGTTGAAGTGTATTTCAATGTTATCGATGTCCGTTTGAGATTATGAGTCCGGGAATAGCTCTGTATGGTGATTCTGGTATTGGGAGCGCGTCCGGAAGTGGATTCAGAGGTCCGTAGATAATTTTGGGATCATTTGGCGAAAGATAGAAATTTGAATGTTTTGTAGAAGATTGACCGGAAGTGGAGTTTTTGATATCAGGGTCAGATTGCAAGTCCGGAAGTTAGATTAGGTCTGTAATATCGAATGTGAATTGTGTGCAAAATTTGAGGTCAATCGGACATGATTTGTTAGGTTTTTGCATCGAATATGGAAGTTTGATGTTCTAATGTTCGTTAAGCTTGAATTGGGGTGCGATTCATGAATTCGACATTGCTTAATGTGATCTGAGGCCTCAAGCAAGTTCTTGTTATGTTTTAGACTTGTGTTGGTGTTTGATTTGGAGACCCGGGGGCTCGAGTGAGTTTCGGAGTTGTTTCAGAGTGTTTTGTTAAGAAGTTGGAATTTTTGGTTCTGGTATGATCGCATTTGCGAGGTATTGGTCGTAAATGCAAACATCGCATTTGCGAGGATGGTTTGCATTTTCGGACCTGGATCTAAGGAGAAAGATCGCATTTGCGAGGAAAACGTTCACTTTTGCGAGGCTGCCCCCTTCACAAATGCGAAGAACTTGGCCGGAAATGCGACCTGAGCAGGGATAGCTTGGCTTCGCATTTGTGATGCTTTTGTCGCAAATGCGAGTCAGATGTCGCAAATGCAACATCTGCGTTTGAGCCTAGGGATTTTTATTCCGTAACTTAGCCATTTCCCTCATTTCCCACTCGGACTTAGGCGATTTTTTAGAGGGGATTTCATCATCATCGCGAGTTAAGTGATTTCTTCTAGTTGTGACTTAAATACAAGGTTTTATATACGGAATTGGACATGAAAAAAATTGTAGAAAAATTGAGATTTTGAAGATAAACCTAAAAATTGGTATTTTTGGATTTTCATCATAAATTTGGACATGGAATTGGAAATAAATTATATATTTGAGTTCATGGGGTTATGGGTAAAGTATATCTTCGAATTTTTTTAGAATCCGGGCACGTGGGCCCGAGGGTTGTAAATAGGTTATAATGAGTATTGGAGTATATATTTATGGATTTGCTCATTTATTGACTAGTTTTGGAGCGTTGGGCATCGATTTGAGGTACTTGAATGGCTTGGGAGCCGGTTATGGAACTTTGGAGTGAGGTAAGTTTCCTTTCTAACCTTGTAAGAAGGAATTACCCGTATAGGTGAACAAAATTAATATGTTCTACTTTTGGTGGGGGCTACGTATGCACGAGGTGACGAGAGTCCGTATGTAGCTACTACCTAGGCCTATGTCCCGGTAGTTGTAGTCCTAAATCATGCCTTGTTGATATGGTTGTTGATTTATGTTTAATGTTTGCCTTGGGAAGAAGCAAGATTGAGGTCGAGTAATACTTTTTTTGAAAGAGTTGAAATTTAAGGAATTTAAGATTTAAAAGTTTTGATTCGAACTTCGTAATTTGAATTGAATTAAGAAATATTATAATAAGTTAAGAAATCTATGCGTAGCCGCGTCGCAATTATATTTCGCGAGGGAGAGCTGTTCTTATATCACATGTTCTTCAGAGCATGCCCATTCATTTACTGTCTACAGTAAATCTCCTGCATATGTGATTAACAGGCTGCATAAAATTTTTGCACAGTTTTTCTGGTGCAGTTCAGTTGGTGTTGCAGGTAGACATTGGGCATCTTGGAATTCATTATGTTTACCATGTGAAGAGGGGGGTGTTGGTTTCAGATCACTTCATGATATGTCCACAGCTTTGTTCTGCAAGCTGTGGTGGAACTTCAGAACGAAGCCAAGTCTGTGGAGCTCCTTAATGAGCCAAAAATACTACAAAAAACTCAATCCAATGGTGGTGCCTTGGAGTAGGAATGGATCACATATATGGAGGAAGTTGTTGGAGTGTAGGGAGATCATTGAACACCAGATCCTTTGGCAACCTAAAATGGGGTCTGCCTTGTTTTGGTTTGAGAACTGGACAGGCCTAGGTGCTTTGTACTTTGTCACACCACCAAATTTTGTGTGTGATGAATCAATTCATAATATCTATGATGTGGTCTATGATGGGCAGTGGGATGAGGATAAGATTAAGGAAATTTTGCCTGAAGATCTTGCTACACACATTCTGGAAAACATACAGCCACCTATGTCAAATGAGACTTTGGATAAACCTGTTTGGATGTTGGAAACTAGGGGTGAGTTTTCAGTTAAATCAAGCTGGGAATACTTAAGGAATATACAAGAACCATGTAATGCATACAAGAATATTTGGGTCAAAGGGCTGCCTTTCAAGATTGCCTTTTTATGTGGAAGCTGTGGAAAAATAAACTGCCTATTGATGATTTTTTAAGAAGAATAGGATATCTAATGGCATCCAAATGTTGGTGTTGTACTGAACCAAAGGAAGAGATTATGCAACACCTTTTCTTTACTTCCTATGCAGCTAATAGAGTGTGGAAGTTTTTTCTGGGGCATGCAGGTATTGCAGTGGAAGGAATCACTTTGCATCAAGCAATTGTTAGGTGTTGGACTGCAGATGTTGCTCAGAGACTGAAGCCTATTATGCAAGCTCTCCCTTTTGTGATCGTATGGGAATTATGGAAGAGAAGGAATAGTTATAAATATGGGGATGCAGTCACAGTTAATAGAGTAATATATCAGGTGTCTTTGACCATTCATTCCTTAATCAAACTAAGGAAACCAGGAATTTAAAGTGTTCCCTCTCGATGGCCAGATATGTTTAAGATGATGGAGGATTATACTCCTATCTTGAAGTATACTAAAGTGTTGTGGGAACTACCTAGCCAAGGGTGGATCAAAGTTAATACAGATGGAGCAGCTAGAGGTAACCTAGGTAGAAGTTCTATTGGATATGTGTTGAGGAATGAAGATGGAGATGTAGTATATGCTTGTGGCAAGGAGATTCCTGAAGGGTCAAACACAGTGGCAGAAGCAACAACTATACATGAAGCTCTGAAGTTTTGTCTGAATAATGACTATGTCTTGATAGACTTACACACTGACTCAATGCTCCTAAAGAATGTAATAACTGGAGAGTGGAAGCCTCCTTGGGCTATAGGGGAAATTGTGGAGGAGATTAGAGAACTGATGAGCAATGGCAATGTAACAGTAACACACACTTTTAGAGAAGGCAATATGTTAGTTGATCACATGGCAAACTATGCACTGGATTTTGGGCCTGTAAAATGTCATTCGTTTGAGCATCTGGATACACAAGGAAGGAGATTGGTGAATAGTGATAAATTACAATGTCCACATCAGAGCTTCAGTGGTAAGGAAGTAAGGAAAGGGGAAGGGGAGAAGACATGGAAGAAGGGACTGACGGAAGGGGACTTATATGCTGATCATGCTCAAAACCTGCTGGTGGAGAGCATGATGACATCCTTTTTTACTAACATAGTTTTCTGTTTTGCAGGTGAGGAGTATTCAGCTATGCCCTACTCTCTAATGGATGCCCAGTTGGTGGTATTAGTGCTATGCACTCAATCCAATGGGAGGAAATTAGAGGTAGACAAAAGCATAGAATCAATGAAGAGTATTCTGTTGCACCATTCTAGTGTGGGCAGGTACTCTTGGTCGAGACAATCAAGGACTGATGGGTGTTCCTACACTACTGTCAAGAACAAATGAACATATCAGAAACAATGGAAGCAACCTTCATGGATCTGACTGCATATACACATCACAAAGCACAAAGGATGTGCATCAGATGGAGTAAAATCAAAGATGTGCACAGTTGGTACAAAGCAAGATGTTGGAACAACTCAAGTTTCAACTCATTTGCTTCCCTACATATAGGGAGCCAGGCAAAAATGACTGCAGAACAACATGATGCTGTAGAACATCACATCCAAATCCTTAGGGAGAAGGCTGTGATGACCAGTTTTATTGCTAACTATGTGTTCTTTTTTGCAGGAAAAGTTACTGTATCCATACCCTACTGTTGGTTACAAATTCTAAGGATGGCATTAGCATTTAATGCTCATTCCCTGGAAGGAGTACTAATAGTAGGCAAAAGTATGGAAGCTAGGAAGAATATGTTCAGAAAGTGAAAGCATGGTTATTTACAGTTAATTCTGGGATCAAATGGAGCATGTTGTAGCAAAATACTAATGCTTCCCAGTAGATATACATCACAAAAATAGGGACCCTCATTGGGTCTAACGCAGGTCTGCTGGAAATCATTTGAGATTGATATCAAACTAGGCATGAGCAATCGTGTTCTGCCCAGTTATTGGTTCAAGTATCTGCCCGAGTGTTACTTTTGACAGGCAAGGATAAGAGCAAGAGATAGCTTTTGGACGAACACCCAACGGTTTTTCAATGCTGTTTCATATCAGGAATGGTGCCAACATATGGTTTCAACACAAGAATGCTGGAAGTCACACAATTCTGTCCTGCAACAATACATGCCCACACATGCTCGACAAGACTGGATCTATAATGAGGAAAGCGGGTAACTATTTAGGAGTGTCAGGTAAGGCAGCAGGATTTATGGAGCATATGCACCACAAAGAGGATAAAATCAGTTGGATTTTGATATTTAGACGAGAATTCACATGCAAGAGAAAGCTGGAAAATGATAGGAGTACTATACTACTAAGGAATGTTCATGGATTGCTTATAGACAAATTTGATGAAGCAGCGGATGCACAATTGATACACTACTGGAAAAAGGATCAAGGTTGTTATAAAGCAAAATTACAGAAGTTTCTCAAGTTGGAAGACATTACATGGCTAGATTTTATAATTAAGCTACTTTTTCTCTTTAGATTACATAATGTGATATCAATGTTGAGTACTCAACATTGATAGTAGGACATATGTACTTGTCAAATTCTATTTCTTTCATCGTGTAAGACCTCCAGACATGGTGTTTTATTTTTGATTTAGATATATATAAAAATAGCCCTAGGCACACTGCCTAGTGGATTTTGCTAAAAAAAAATATTATATTTCGCGAGCGGGGTAAATCTTCATTACTCTTAAGGTATCAGGTCGTTCTCCTCGGCAGGATTTATGTACCACACTCTCATGGGAACGGACCGTTCACCTCGGCAGTTTAACAGATGCATCTATTGTTCATTCCACTCGACCCTCGATATTGCACAGTTTACTTTTATGTTGGATCGGGCCATGCGACTCGGCATTTCCTGTAAAATACCCTCATGGAATCGTGCATAATATTTGGCAAGAAGCTAGTGTATCTGTGGGTTTTTCCCTGATTTGAATTATGACAACTTTTTTTTTTTTTATGAAATCCACTATACCTATATATCTAATCAAGTTAAGGAGGGAAGTTGCAAGTTGAGATCTTGAGTAAATCGTAAAGAGGGGAATTGTACCATATATTTTATACTTGTTTATTTCATTTATTTACTCTGCCTCATATTTTATTACCTCATTACTGTACCTGATATTATTGCACCACTAGTATATGTCGAAGTCAACCCCTCGTTACTACTTCTTCGAGGTTAGACTTGATACTTACTGGGTACGCATTATTTTCATACTCATACTATAATTGTTGTACATTTAGTTGTACATGCACATGTATGTCTAGTGATCTAGTGGGCGCAACGGCATGGTTGACATAGGTATCTAGGTGGGCTGCATTCTATATTACGACCTGCAGCCAGCGGAGTCTCCTTCAGAGTATTTACATTTTCTTCCTTGTCAAAATTTGTATTTCGGACAATTGCTGTATTTTATTTTATTTCGTAGTAAATGCTCAAGCACTTGCGACACCGGGTTCTGGGATGATTATAATGAAAATTTAATTAATTATTTAGTGTTAGCTAGCCTGACAGAGGTGTCCGGCGCCATCACGACCCTTTAACTGATTTTGGGTCGTGATAGTTTAAATCCAAGATCCGCCTCTAATACACTTAATGAGAAGATTTTATAGCCACATAAATTTCATGGCCCCACAAAGCTTTTTCCCATTTAGCTTTTAGGAGCAGACATTTCAAAAGTCTCTAAATTGAAATGGAAGTAGTACTATATTACTAACTCATCTAAATTCTTGTGTAACGACCCGATTGGTTGTATTGAGCTCTAGCACATTGTCAGTTGGTTTGAGGCCTTGAGTATCTTAACTTCATGTTTTACAACTTATGCGTGTGGTCGGAATTGGATTTCGGAAGTTTGGAGTTGATTTAGATGTAAAATCCTCAATTAGAAAGCATTGAGTTGGAAATGTTTGCTAAGGAATGACTTTTGAGTAAACGAGCTCGGGATCGGGATTTGAAGGTCCCAATAGGTTCGTATGTTGATTTTTGACTTGGGCGTATATTTGGGTTTAGTATCTGGTCTGTCGCGAGCATTTCAATGCTTATTTTGGAATGTTGGCATTTTGAAAGTTTTAGAAATTCCTAAGTTTGACTTGAAGTGAACTTTGGTGTTATCGATGTCTATTTGGAATTTCGAGCCTTAGAATAGTTTCATATCGTGATATATGACTTGTTTGTGAAGTTTATCGTCATTCTAGAATGTTTAAGTATGAGTCGGACGCGTTCGTCGAAGTTTTAAAGTTTAAAGGTTTAAAGAAAGGATTTGATCGTCAGTTTGTAGTTTTGATGTTGTTGATATGATTTGAATCTTCGACTAAGTCTGTATCATGTTTTAGGACAAGTTTGTATGGCTAGATGGGGTCCTAAAGGCCTGGGTGCGAATCAGATTTGAACCGGGTCGAGTTTTGGACTTAAAGAATTGCTGAAGCTTAAGGCTTCTAGTGTGATCGTAGGTGCGAGACCGCCGAAGCAGCCAACGGGTCGCAAAAGCGGTTATAGGTAAGATGGGCAGTGGCCACAGGTGCGAGATAATTTTTGCATCTGCAAGGTTGCAAATGCGTGTAGGAGGTCACAGAAGCGGAATTGGCATAGGCAGCCTGGGTCTGCCGGAGCAGACTTGGTCACACTGGTGCGCTAGCGTAGAAGCGCTTGTTGTCCGCAGAAATGGAAACGCGGATGCACTATTTGGACCGAAGAAGTGGAGGCTGTTGGCTTGAGTTGGAGACGCCTCTGCAATGGATTTTCCGCAGGTGCAGAGCCGTAGAAGTGACTATTTGTCCGCATATGCGAAAGTTTCCTGGGCAGTGAGTTTTATTGCATACTTTGCCCATTTATCTCACATTTTTTATTTGGTTGGGTGATCTTTAGAGCTCTTGGAGGGAGGATTTTCATCATCTATTGCAAGGTAAGTAATTCCCACATATTGTAAGTTAATTACATAGACTTTATAATGATTTAACATGGAATTTTTTTTGAAATTTTGGGATTCTAAGGAAAAACATAGAAATTATATTTTTAGATTTTGACCATGATATTTGAAATGGAAATAGGAATAAATTATATATTTTAGTTCGTGATGTCATGAGTAATGTTCATCTACTTAGGCCCAAGGTCGACTTTGTTGACTTTCCGAGCGGAGTTGGGAACTATTATAAATTAATTGATTATGATGTTGGAGTATATTTTTATTGATTTTTCTAATTGTTTGACTATTTTCGGATCGATGAGCATCGGATTGAGGTGTTAGAGAGGCGTGAGAGCCGGTTATGGAACTTCGAAGCAAGGTACGTCTCCTGTCTAACCTTGTGAGGGGAAATTACCCTATAAGTGTTATATTTATTATATGCTACATGTTGTGGGAGCTACGCACGTACGAGGTGATGAGTGTCCGTGCGTATGCTAGAATTTCTGATTATGTTCGGGTAGACTCAGATTCATGCCATGTTTTAATTGTACTATTTGAGTTATCCTTTCTTGTTAAACTCCCTTGTTTCGCGTTACAACCCGAGGCTAGGGTTGCGTAGAATGGTGGACTCGCTATTGTAGAGAATATACGAGCTACTGGATTAGCCGCGAAATAATTGTGCTTCCCTTACGAATTTTTCTCCACATTATGCGTTTTCATCAAAAAGCTTCCTTATATTTCATAACTCACACGTATATTCATGAATTGGGTTAAGGACCGGTTAAAACTGTCTCTGCTAGGCAGCGTGTGGAATGGCCGAGAGCGGACCTTTTTGGATATATAAATTCTAATAGGATCAGGCCGTTCCCCTCGGCGAGATTATGTACCACACTTTATGGGATCAAGTCGTTCGCCTCGACATGATTATGTACCGCCCTCTTCTAGAGCGGGCCATTCGCCATGGCAGGATTATGTACCACACTCTTATTGATCGGGCCGTTCACCTCAGCAGGATATTGTAACACACTCTTATGGGATCGGGTTGTTCACCTCGACATTTCTATTAAAAACACTTATAGGATCGGACCGTTCGCTTTGGCAATATCATGTATCATATTCTGATAGGGTCGAGTCCTTCGCCTCGACAGTTCTATAAAATATTCTTATGGGATCGGTCTGTTCTCCTCGACCACTTCATGAGCTACTCTTATGGGATCGGGCAGTTCACCTCCGTAGAATCGTGTGTAATATTTGACTAGATGCCATTGTATCTGTGAGATTTTCCTGATTTGAGTTGTGGTGACATATCTGGTGGGGACCATATAATATACTCCATTTGAGGAGGTAACCGATATTTGAGGACTTGTGTTTACTTTACAGATAAAACCAATATCTAAAGTGTGACTCTCTGTATCATTTTTAATTTTCTTGGGTAAAACCTATAAAAATTGAAACAAAAGCTAAAATATGTAAATTAAACTTATAAATATTTATATACTAAAAGGTGATAAAAATTTTAAAATGGTGAGGTGCTCACAGTTCTAATTTTATCGAATATCCCCGAAAGAATTACATGTTAATTAAATAGGATTAGACTGGACTTTTGTAGCCCTTTAGAAATATTGTTTAACACTAGTCAGTGTGATAGCCTCAAGGGTTCGACCAAGGCTGTCCCTTCAATTAGAACATTCACCATAATTATGCAAAAAATAGTTTATAAAACATATTCTGGAGGAAAATACATAAGCTGCCCATTAGACTTGTCCGCTTCTTTTACATTAACACATCACCTGACCCTTTTTCCTATTAGACACCACAATCTTAATAAATTTTAATGTTTTACCTATTAAATAGAAAATGACCACAAACCCAATGATTATAGAGCGAGCAATTAGAAAATTAAAGGGATGAATAAAACGATGATATATGCCAATAGACATGACTACAAATCCAAAAAATAACGGGCTAGCAATTAAAAAGCATATATTGTAGAAAATTAATGAAATAAATGAAACAATGAATAGATGTGACAACAGATCCAAAAAATATAAGTATAGCAATTAATATGTAGATATTATAGCAAATTAAAGGGATGAATAAAACAATGACATGTGCCAATGGAGATGACCGCAATCCAAAAAACGTAGGGCGAGCAATTAACAGACATATGTTGTAGCAAATTGAAGGGATGAATGAAACAATGAACATGTGCCAATGGGGGTGACAATAAATCCAAAATATATAGGGCGAAAAATTCATAGGTAGATGTTGTAGAAAATTAAAGGGATGAATGAAATAATGACATGTGCCAATGGACATGACCACAAATAAAAAAATCATAAAGTGCGAGCAATAAATAACAGACATATATTGTAGCAAATTAAAGGAATGAATGAATGAAACGATAAACATGTGCCAATGGAGGTGACAACAGATCCAAAAAAATAGGGCGTGCAATTAATATGTAGATATTGTAGTAAATTAAAGGAATAAATAAATGAAACGATGATCAAGTGCCATTGGAGGTGACAACCAAATCCAAAAAATATAGGGTGAACGATCAATATATATATATATATATATATATATATATATATATATATATATATATATATATATATATATATATATATATATATATATATTGTAGCAAATTAAAGGGAAGAAAGAAACAGTGACATGTGCCGATGGACATGACCGTAAATTCAAACAATATAGGGCAAACAATTAACATGCATCTATTATAGTGGGATGAATGAACCGATGTCATGTGCCATTAGACCAAATATAATTAGATAAAAAAGAAATTTAAAGGCTGCCATTAGTATATTTTTTCACTTTTAATTCTTTTGATAAGTATAAGATTTAAAATGGATCTTAGCCAAACTATTTATGGGCAACATGAATCTAAAAGGCAATAGAACATTCCTTGAGGGAATAAGAACGGACTAGATCTTTATCAATGTACATGGCCTTAATACTACTATGTTATATAACAAAACTTATGTTTTTAATTAACATTAAAATTGGGGGTGGAGGGGGGGGGNGACTTGAAAATGAAAAGAATCACATCTTCGTCATACTATCCGAGCGCAAATGGGCAGGCGCAATCAGCCAATAAGGCGATTATTCAAAACCTCAAAAAGAGGTTGGAAGCCGCCAAAGTCAAGTGGCCCGAGGAGTTACCGGGAGTGCTATGGGCATACCAGACAACGACCATGTCAAGCACAGGAGAGACACCTTTCTCTATCGTGTACGGAGCAAAAGATCTGATCCTGGTGGAAGTAGGAGAACCTACCTTGAGGTACGATGTTTAGCTTAAAGTATATATATTTCTACGTATATCGCCTCATATTTTACTTTGTTCGTGAATTCGGGATGTTAAACGCCATGATTTATATTAATTTGAAGTGTTTTCATGTGTAGGAATGATTCGGGAGCAATTGGGGGTGAAACGCGCAAAATTAGAGCCAAAGCATTTGGGCGCCACAGGCAGCGCCTGGCTCCACCTGTGGCGCTGGAGCAGATAGAAATTATGGGCAGCGACCCTGGTGGGTGCCGGGGCGCGTACCCAGGGCGCCGGTGGCGTGACTTTGCCTATTTGCTCGGCAAGGTCTTACGGCCTAG
>NC_031997.1:2841206-2911418 GCF_001879085.1 Nicotiana attenuata | reverse complement strand
GGGGGGGAAGATTTTGACACTAAAAAAAAACTTATTGGCTTATGATAAAGAAAATCATGATCTTAACCATATTTAGATCTTCAACCTTAGGGGGAGCGGATTGAAGAGAGCATGATCTTAACCCTTAGGGGGAGCGGATTTGTGGTTAGGATAGGAATATACCTAGTCACCATGCTTAATTAAATATCGTATTCTTAATGCGTTCTTAATAGATTGATTTCATAGGAATATAGGCGTTAATCTATTGAGAATAGGAGAGTAGTACTTCGAGAGAAGGCTATAAGAGCATTTATCGATTAATTAGCAACCATGGTGAATTATATGAAAGGGAGAGTTAATTAGAACACAATACGAATGGTAAATCGATCACAACCCTAGAATACTTGTCTCTATTGAATACACAACAATCAATTCGTCACTTGATAATTTAGTACCACTTAGAATAGTAGTATAGTATAATCACATTATTGGACTTTAATTTTAGCTGGACTGAATAAAAATTTTAGTAATTCCGTGAGTAGTTTACATAAGTCTCTGTGGGTTCGACACTTAACTTATCATTATATTACTTGTCGACCGCGTATACTTGCGTGTGCGTTCTGGAGCAACAAGTTTTTGGTGCCGTTGCCGTGGACTTGAATATTAACTACTTGCTAGTTTTTGCTTTAATTGCTTATTTCGTCTAGTCTAACGTTACTTGATTGTTGCTCAGATCTCAGGATCTTTGATTGAATACGTAGGGTCAGAAGCCAGGACAGACTTCAAGGCTTTCATCCTGAACCTGAGAGAACATTTCACAGGAGGTTGAGGGAAGCAAGGGACGCGAATAATATTCAGGCACTTGTTCAATTTCCTGTGAACATGGCAGAGGAGCAACCTATGGCTGTTCAGGAGGTGGCAATGCCCAGCATTGCTAATGTCACCTCCAGTATCGTGAAGCCCAGGATCACTGGGCATTTTGAGCTGAAATAGAGCATGATCCAGTTACTTCATGCGAACGGGCAATTTATGGGTCTTCCACATGAGGATCCGCAGCAGCACATTCTGAACTTCTTGGAGATTAGTGATACTTATATTACTAAAGGGGTCACTCCAGATTATGTGAGGCTCACACTTTTTCCATTCTCTCTATTGTGTGAGGCTAAGCGATGGCTAAAGGCAAAACCAGCTAACTCCATTACAACATGGAATGATTTGGCGAGAAAATTTCTAGCAATGTTTTTTCCTTCAGGAAAAACTGCAAAGATCAGAAGTGAAATAGTAGCCTTCAAACAGAAAGCAGGTGAATCTTTAAACTCAGCTTGGGAAAGGTTCATGGGGCTACTAAGAGACTGTCCTCATCACAATCAGACGAATGAAGTGTTAGCTCACACGTTCATAGAAGGACTACATTCTGAAACAAAGATCGTGGTAGATACTACAGCTGGGGTAAGGTGTTGGAGAAAAGCTTTGACGAGATATATGCATTATTGAACAAATTCTCCAAGAGCAATCCGGATTGGCAAGGAGAGCTGGGCAGGCACACAGTGCAAAAGTCTGCAGGGGTTCTTGAGCTAGATGTCGTCTCAACATTATCAGTGCAGATTGCTACATTGGACAATCAAGTGAACCAGATGAATTTGAGTATCAACAAGCAGCAAACACAACCGGTACAACAGGTTCAGGCTTTGTCAGAAATATGTGGAGAAGGGCACACGAGCGACATATGCCCCGCAAACCGAGAGTCTGTCTGCATTGTGGGTAATTGAAACAGGGGCCAAACAACCAATATGGAAACACTTACAATCCCAACTGGAGGAACCACCCAAACTTCTCTTGGGGTGGAAACCAGGGCACTCAGAATCAATACAGGCCTCAAGCACCTCAACAGCAATATAGACCACCTCAGGTTGAACAACAAACGAATCCTAAAAGTCACCTTGAAGACATGTTAAAAAAGGTGATGGCTGAACAGCAATCTCTCTTTCAGAAAGTGATGGCTGAACAGCAAGCCCTCGCCACAACAGTGAGAAATTTGGAGCGTCAAATGGGACAGCTTGCTAGTGCTCAAAATACTAGACCAGCAGGAGCTCTTCCAAGTGACACTGAAGCCAATCCTAGGGCGACCCTTAATGCTGTGTCGTTGAGGAATGGGAGACAACTAGAGGAAGTTCTATCTAAAAAGAGGAAACAGGTGACTTTTAATGAGATTCCAGCCACTGTAGAATCAACATCAGAGAAATCCAAGGAGCCAGAGAAGTCGGCTGGAGAGGCGGTGGCTAAGCAATCCCCACAATTGGTTGCAAGGCCACCACCTCCATTCCCTCAAAGACTGCAGAAATTACGAGATCATGCCGCACATAATAAGTTGCTTGATATCTTGAAGCAGGTACAAATTAATATTCCATTGGTTGACATCTTACAGGAAGTACCCAAATATGCAAAGTACATCAAGGACATTGAGGCGAATAAAAGGAGGCTGACCGAGTTCGAGACTGTGGCACTCACTGAGGAGTGCAGTTCCAGAATTCAAGGCAAGTTACCTCAGAAATTGAAGGATGCAGGTAGTTTCACTATCCAAATCACGATTTGTAAACATGCTGTTGGGCGAGCTCTATGTGACCTTGGAGCAAGCATCAATTTGATATCGCTATCTACATTCAGACAGTTGGGGTTGGGTGAACCACGCCCAACCACAGTTATCTTACAGTTAGATGACCGCTCCCTTGCTCATCCTGAGGGAGTAATTGAAGATGTGCTTGTCCAAGTGGGGTCTTTTATATTCCCAGCCGATTTCATCATCCTGGATTACGAGCCTGATCAGGAAGTCCCATTTATTTTGGGGCGTCCATTCTTAGCCACGGGCCAAGCTATTATTGATGTTTGTGAAGGTAAGATGACGATGAGAGTGGGTGATCGAGTGGAGGTCTTCAACGTTTATAGAGCACTCAAGTTACCAACCCACTATGAAGAGTTATCCATGATCTCTGTGGTAGAAGGTGATGCCACATCGTTAGTACCCTATATGAGCCTTGCAGATCTTGTTGAACGGGTATTGATTGGGGACATAGAAAATGGTGAAGATGAAAGGATGGGAGAAATTGAGCAAGTGCTGGATATGTCCTGCTGTTATGTACATGGGGTTAGAAAATTTAAAGAATTGGATAGGCCTGTCACTCTGACCCTCCCCAGGCCATCTATTGAAGAGGCTCCGAAGCTAGAACTCAAGCCACTTCCAGCGCATCTGCGCTATGCTTATTTGGGGAACTCAGAGACACTGCCCGCGATTATTTCATCCAGCTTGACCAGCACTCAAGAAGAAAAATTGCTTAGAGTCCTCTGTGAGCATAAAAGGGCCATTGGGTGGACTATCGCTGACATCAATGGAATTAGTCCATCATTTTGCATGCATAAAATCTTTCTAGAGGACGGACACCGCCCCAGTGTAGAGCAGAAAAAGAGATTAAATCTCGTTATGAAGGAGGTGATGAAAAAGGAAGTAATCAAGTTGCTCGATGCAGGTATCATTTTTCCTATTTCTGATAGCAACTAGGTAAGCCCGGTTCAATGTGTGCCTAAAAAGGGAGGAATGACTGTGGTTGAGAACGAGAAGAATGAGCTAATCCCCACTCGCACTGTTTGGCTGGAGAGTCTGCATTGAATATAGAAGGCTCAATAAGGCAACTCGCAAATATCACTTCCCACTCCCATTCGTCGATCAAATGCTAGACAGGTTAGCCGGGCATGAATATTACTGCTTCCTTGATGGTTATTCAGGATACAATCAGATCCTCATATGCCCAGAAGACCCGAAGAAGACTACCTTTACTTGTCCTTATGGCACCTTTGCCTTCAAGCGAATGCCATTTGGTCTTCGTAATGCACCAGCCACTTTCCAGAGATGCATGATGGGTATTTTCACCGACATGGTGGAAAAATTCGTGGAAGTGTTTATGGATGATTTTTCAGTTTTTGGGTCTTCTTATGATGATTGCTTGAGGAATTTAAGCAAGGTGCTGGCCCGTTGTGAAGAAACAAATCTGGTACTAAATTGAGAAAAGTGCCATTTTATGGTACAAGAGGGCATCGTGTTGGGTCACATAGTATCTAGGAGCGGCATTGAAGTTGATAAAGCAAAGGTGAAGGCGGTTTCAAAATTACCTCCACCTATCTCAGTGAAGGGTGTCCGGAGTTTCTTCGGACACGCGGGTTTCTATCGGCGCTTTATTAAAGATTTTTCAAAAATTTCCACTCCCTTGTGCAGGCTGCTTGAAAAAGATTTCTCTTTCAATTTTGATGATTCTTGCCTCAACGCATTTGAGGAACATAAAAAGAAGTTGGTGACTGCCCCCATTATTGTGGCACCTGATTGGTCTCTACCATTTGAACTTATGTGTGACACGAGTGACCTTGCTATTGGGGCAGTGCTAGGCCAGAGGAAGGACAAGATGTTTTATTCCATCTACTATGCGAGTAAGACTCTTGATGATGCACACCAGAAATACACCACCACTGAGAAGGAGTTGTTAGCCGTTGTGTGGGCCTTTGAGAAATTCCGGACATACTTGGTGGGAACGAAAGTCATAGTTCATACGAACCATGCAGCAATCAGGTATTTGTTTACAAAAAAGGAATCCAAAGCTCGTTTGATGCGCTGGGTTTTGTTGCTGCAGGAATTTGATGTGGAAATATGAGATCGAAAGGGGACAGAGAACCAAGTAGCTGATCATCTATCACGGTTGGAAAATCATGATCACGTGGAGGAGGGTGGCCAAATTGAAGAAGTGTTCCCTAATGAGCAACTTTTTGCTATAACCCAAGACTCTCCCCCATGGTATGTAGACTATGTGAATTATCTTGTGAATGGAGTACTCCCTCCCGAAATCCAATCCGAAGCTAGAAAGCGGTTCTTACATGATGTGAACTTCTATTACTGGGATGAGCCTATTTGTTCAAGCAATATGCTGATCAGTTGATGAGGAGATGCATTCCTGAAAAAGAGGTGGAATTAATGTTGTATGATTGTCACGCATCACCTTATGAGGGCCATCATGGAGGAGATAGAACAGCTGCAAAGGTGTTGCAATCCGGTCTCTTTTGGCCGACCTTATTCAAGGATGCGCATGCATTCGTTAAGAAGTGTGACCAATATCAGAGAACGGGAACAATCACAAGGAAGCATGAGATGCCTTTGAATAATATTTTAGAAGTTGAGCTTTTTGATGTGTGGGGGATAGATTTTATGGGGCCATTTCCACCGTCCAGAGGAAACAAATACATTTTGCTAGCCGTTGACTACGTGTCAAAATGGGTGAAGGCAACTGGTTTGCCAACCAATGATGCCATGGTGGTAGCTGCTTTTGCGAAAAAGAACATATTCTCGAGATTTGGGACTCCACGGGCCTTAATCAGTGATGAAGGGACTCATTTTTTCAATCGATTGTTGAATAATCTTCTCGCTAAATATGGAGTTCGCCACAAGGTTGCTACAACAAATCATCCACAGACAAATGGGCAAGCTGAGGTGTCAAAAGAAGAAATCAAGCAAATATTAGAGAAGACGGTAAGTGTGAATAGGAAGGATTGGGCTGCAAAGTTGGATGATGCCCTATGGGCGTATAGGACTGCATATAAAACACCAATTGGAGCGTCCCCTTACAAGCTGGTTTATGGAAAGGCCTGCCACTTGCCTGTTGAGCTCGAACACAAAGCATATTGGGCCATTAAGAAGCTGAACATGGACCTTGAAGCCGCAGTGAGAAAAGACTTATGCAGTTGAATGAGTTAGACGAGTTCTGGTTGCACTCTTATGAAAATGTGAGGCCCCATAAAATTTTTGGCTCAAAACCTAGTAACTTGTGGTGTCGACTCCGAATATGTGTTAGGAATGTGTAGAATTCTTCGCGGTGAGCTTGCTCGCCGTGGTTGGGACCCTTGGTATTGATCTAAGCTTTTAAAAATCAAAAGAATCAACTTTCCAGAAAAAATGCAATTCTGCGGCCAGAATGCGGTCGCAGATCTAGTATGCGGACCGCATTCCTACCGCATAGTGAAACAGTGGTTTGATTAAAATTGAGGTCAAGATGAGGTCCATTATGCGACCGCATAACCAATATGCGGACCGCATTTCTGCCGCATAGTGAAACAGAAGAGTTGTCAAATTAATGTTGAAAATGCGGTCTATTATGCGATCGCATAATCAATATGCGGACCGCATAATCGTCGAATAAGTTCCTCAAGGATTTGTGAAGGTCAGTTCTGCGGTGCATAATGTGACCGCATAACAGGAATGCGGACCGCATTCCTGTCGCAGACCCAAACAGACCCCTCAGAGTTTTGGGGGCACTTCTGCGGTCCAATCTGCGGACCGCATTTCGATTCTGCGATTGCAGAATGCGACCGCAGATCTTGCTCGGCTTCTATTTTTCTAAATTTTAAAACCTGACCCCTTTGTAATAAAACACCCAACCCCTCATTCTTTAACGGTCTTCTGCACAAAATAAGAGAGAGGAAGTGAGGGTCTTGAGAGAGAAAGTCATCTTCTCCAAAATTTGATTCTTCAAAACTATCTGGGCCGGGAAATTTCAAAGTGTGTGTCTTCATCCCCATTCTTGCAGGTAAAATCCCTAACCATTCTCATTAAATTTCAGGTTTAAACTAAGGGGGGGGGGGGAGTCTTATGCATTGGTTCTTGATTGTAATGGTTGAAATCATACATGCATGTCCATTAAAACCAAAAACCTAGTGGGAGTAATTGGGTGGGAGCAAAGACTTGTACAAAGAAGGGGTTAATAACCTAAATATGTTCGGGTAGTGATTTTGAAGCTTGAATTCTAAGTTATGTGTATTAATTTGTGCACTATATTGATGTTGCTAGATTTTTGGTGAATTGGAAGTAGAAAATAAAAAGGGATTCAGCTCTAGGTATGTATGGCTAACTTTAACCTTTGTAAAATCGCCATGTTTGGTGTCCAAATACTCGGTATATGATATCTTCATGGATTAGTTGTGAAGTTAAATTCTTGTGAGTAGTATGTGTTTACTTGTGTGAACCATTTGTGAATTCATGTAAATATTGTGCCTTAAACGATGTTGGTTAAGACGTCCGATATGGTTGTGCAAGTAAATGGCAATAAACCAAGTTGTGATTGCGAATGTGTTAGTGGTAAGAACTGTGGAATAAATGATGGAAAGGAATCGAAATTGGTGAAATTGAAATAACTGTGGTAACATCCTTTGTGGCTAGTTGTGGAAAATTATTGTTGTCATATAAATGGTACAACAGGCTGTTGAAAAAGATGGAAATGGCATTGATAGTCATATAAACTCTGTGTGAGTTGTGCTGTTGTTCTTTGAGATGTAATGCTGTTGTTATTGGGATTTGTTGTTGTTGTTCCTGAAACTTGTTGATGTTCTCCTTGTAAATTGTTGTTGTTGTGCTATTGTTTGTGAATTGTGATTGCTCGGCGGGATCGGGTTGCGCGCCGCAACACGAAGTAATAAGGTGTGCGTTATGGTGATAAGGGTGGCTGAGGTAATAAGGGTGGCCGAGGTAATAAGGATGGAAAGTGATCGATATCACTATTAAAATGAAACATGAGAACATTGTGAAATTGAAAATGTGGAAATGATGATGGGGAAAAGGAGAGATTGTCAACTTGTTTGCCTTGATAGTTTTTCCTTGTGTGTATTCAATTGTTGTTTCCCTCTATTGTTTGTTATTTGTGTATGGTTTAAGGTTACTCAAGGTAAAGTTTGTTATACATACCAGTACAATTCAAATCTACTGACGTCCCTTTTGCTGGGGGTGCTACATTCGTGTTATGGTTGTAGGTGGATCCGTAGCAGGTACTCCAGTCCACTGATCGTAGCTCCCCTTCGTCTTCCATCAGCTTTCTGGTGAGCCCCTTTCCTCTCGGGGCCCTGCGTGGCTCAGGCCGCTTGTTTCCGGAGTTTTATTTTGATTTTTGTGTGAGGTATAGCCGGAGCCTTGTTACCAGCGAATACTGTATTATCCTGTTGTACTTTTAGAGGCTCCGTGGACAGTAGATGTGGGTTAAGAACTTGTGTAAATCAATGTTCATATGTTGGGCAAAGAATTTGTAATTTCATTAACTATTATGTACGTATATATGTTTTGCAAAAAGGGGTTCTAAATTAAATATATGGCTAATTCTTGGAATATTGAGTAAGGAAAACATGGGGTAACACGTGGGTTAGGAAAGGCACCCATGTCCGCTTGACTGGGGCTACCCGGTCGGGCGCCGGTCATGTCCCTCAAATTTGGGGCGTGACAAATATAGTATCAGAGCCTAAGGTTTAAAGGAGTCCTATGATGTCTCGGAGCCGTGTCTAGTAGAGCCCTACTTATCGGTGTGAAGTCGACCACATCTATATGTGGGGGGCTGCATGGACATTTAGGAAATTTCCCACTTCTTTGTTATTTTGTATCGTGCGGTGAAGTGAAATATGAAAGTATATATATCTAACTCGTGCTTTGTTCCGAACTTTTTCAGTAATGGCACCTAAGAAGAGAGATAGACTCGGCCTTGGGGCCAATCCCAACCCGAGGGAGGCTATGAACCATGTACCTGATGCCGTGGGTGAGAGTGACTCCCCGGCCTTGAACCTACCTGGCCCGTCTGTCCCAGACCAGCATGTTCCTGTTCCTGCAGCGGAAGAGGGTGCCACCATCCCTCCCACCGATATTCCTGATTCTGGCACCATTCCAGCTCCTGGTCCCGAGGTTTCTGATGCGGACCTTAGAGGAGCCATCCGTATGCTGACCCAGTTAGTGGCCGCTCTGGCCTAGAGATCTCAAGATGCCCCTACATCGTCCAGCGGTCAGGGAGATTCTGCCAGTTCCAGAGTTAACAAGTTTTTGCGGCTAGCCCCTCCAGAGTTCTCGGGCACAGACCCAGAGGCCGATCCGCAGGAATTTCTTGATGAAATGTATAAGACCCTCCGAGTGATGAAAGCTTCAGAGACAGAGGGGGTTGAGTTGGCATCATACAGGTTGAGGGGAGCAGCGTATTCATGGTTCGAGATGTGGGAGGACTCCCGTGGGGAGGGAGGACCTCCGGCCAGATGGGATGAGTTTGTAGATGCATTTATGGACCAGTTCTTGCCTGCTGAGACCATATTAGCCCGTGCCACTGAGTTTGAGACCCTCAAGCAGGGCAGTATGAGTGTTTGGGAGTACCACATGGAGTTTGTGAGATTGTCCAAGTATGCTCCTCAGTTAGTGTCGACCATGGCAGCTAGAGTTCGGCAATTTGTTCAGGGCCTTAGTCCCTTGGTAGTAAATGAGGCTGCTACAGCGGCCTTACACTCGGATATGAACTATGGAAAGATTGTGGGATTCGCTCAGGCCATAGAGGCTAGGAAGTTGAAGATTCGGGCGGAAAGGGAGAATAGCAGCAGGGCTCGATCAGCGGGTCACTCAAGGAGATTAGCTCAGGGGAGAGGGTCGTCAGGGCCATCCCAGTCATATGCTCAGTCCTCAGCGAGCGCACCGCCATCTCTACACAGTTATCAGCAGAGCAGCCGCATGAGACCAGGTTCAGACAGTAGGAGGCCCCATCAGTCCGGTCGTTCAGGAGGGAGATCACAGCAGCAGGGGAGGGCTACATGCCCCAAGTGTGGGAGGTTTCATACAGAGACTTGCTACTTGGATATCCCGGTGTTTTTCAGATGCGGGGTGAGAGGTCACATTCAACGAGACTGTCGTGTGCCCAGTCAGGGCATGGGTAGGGGATCTGCTCAGTCATCCGGTTCTTCAGTCGCCACATCGTCTGTGCGTCCTCCCGCCCCAGCAGGACGTGGTGCAGTTAGGGGTGGAGCTCGTGGTAGAGGTGGACCCAGCCAGTTCTATGCTTTGAGTGGTCGCCAGAGTGCAGAGGCTTCTCCAGATGTGGTTACAGGTATCTTGTCTGTTCAGGCCATTGATTGTTATACTCTTATTGATCCGGGGTCCTCTTTGTCTTATGTCACCCCATTCATTGCTTCAAGCTTTGGGATGGAACCCGAACAGCTTCATGAGCCGTTCTGTGTATCGACTCCGGTTGGTGATTCTATTATAGCCACGCGAGTTTATAAGAATTGTGTTGTCACGGTGTGTGGTCGTATTACCACGGCCGATCATATCGAGCTTGGAATGGTAGATTTTGATGTGATTATGGGAATGGACTGGCTTTATTCGTGTTTTTCCAAACTTGACTGTTGAACCTGAGTCATGGGGCTCGATTTCCCTAATGAGCCAGTTATTGAGTGGAAGGGAAATGGTGTGGTGCCGAAAGGCAGGTTTATTTCCTACCTTAGAGCTTCAAGGATGATTAGGAAGGGGTGTATCTATCATTTGGTCCGGGTGGCGGACACCACTTCAGAAGTGTCTACCCCCGAGTCCGTGCCAGTCGTGAATGAGTTTCTTGAAGTATTTCCGGACGAGCTTCCAGGGATTCCGCCAGATAGGGAGATTGATTTTGGGATTGATGTATTGCCTGATACGCAACCAATATCTATTCCACCATACAGAATGGCTCCAGCAGAGTTAAGGGAGTTAAAGGAGCAACTAAAAGACTTGTTGGAAAAGGGGTTTATACGGCCGAGTGTGTCACCATGGGGTGCTCCGGTTCTTTTTGTCAGAAAGAAGGATGGGTCGCTCCGGATGTGTATTGATTATTGGCAGCTCAACAAAGTCACCGTCAAGAATAAATATCCTTTGCCTCGGATAGATGATCTGTTCGACCAATTGCAAGGTGCAAGATTCTTCTCCAAAATTGATCTACGGTCAGGATATCACCAATTGAAGATTAGGGAGCAGGATATTCCCAAGACCGCCTTCAGAACTCGCTATGGTCACTTAAATTCTTAGTCAAGTCTTTTGGGCTAACCAACGCCCCGACAGCTTTTATGGATCTTATGAATCGGGTCTTCAAGCCATTTTTAGACTCCTTTGTGATTGTTTTCATTGACGACATCCTCGTTTATTCGCGGAGCCAGGAGGATCATGCCTATCACCTCAGGGAAGTTTTGCAGACTCTTCATCAGCACCAATTGTATGCTAAATTTTCAAAATGTGAGTTTTGGTTGGAGTTCGTTGCCTTTTTGGGCCACGTTGTCTCAAGTGAAGGGATTCAGGTAGACCCCCAGAAAATTGCAGCAGTGAAAGATTGGCCTAGACCCATGACCCCGACGGAGATTCGTAGCTTCTTGGGTTTGGCAGGGTATTATCGGAGGTTTGTAGAGGGATTCTCTACCCTCGCCTCCCCATTGACTAAATTGACGCAGAAAGCAGTTAAGTTCCAATGGTCCGACGCTTGTGAGAAAAGTTTTCAAGAATTGAAGACAAGGTTGACCTCGGCACCGGTATTAGCTTTGCCAGAAGGCACGGAAGGATTTGTGGCTTATTGTGATGCCTCCAGGGTTGGTTTGGGGTGTGTATTCATGCAGCATGGGAAGGTTATAGCGTATGCTTCAAGGCAACTCAAGAATCACGAGAAGAATTATCCGATGCATGATTTGGAGCTTGCAGCAGTTGTGTTTGCTTTGAAATTATGGCGGCATTACCATTATGGGGTCCATGTGGATGTGTTTTCAGACCACAAGAGCCTACAGTACTTTTTCAAGCAGAAAGAATTGAATTTAAGGCAGCGACGATGGTTAGAATTGCTCAAGGATTATGACATGAACATTTTGTACCATCCAGGGAAGGCGAACGTGGTGGCCGACGCTCTCAGTCANATATGTTGCGAGCTTGTGTCTTGGATTTCAAAGGTAATTGGGATGATCACTTGCCACTTATAGAGTTCGCTTACAATAACAGCTTTCATGCCAGCATTCAGATGGCCCCATTTGAAGCATTGTACGGAAGAAGGTGTGGGTCTCCGATTGGGTGGTTCGAAGTGGGTGAAGCAGAACTGATAGGTCCAGATCTTGTGCACCAGGCTATGGAAAAAGTTAAAGTCATCCAGGAAAGAATGAATACTGCTCAGAGTCGCCGAAAGTCTTATGCGGACGTTCGCCAAAGGGAATTGGAATTTCAAGTTGATGATTGGGTGTTCTTGAGGGTATCCCCTATGAAGGGAATCATGCGCTTCGGGAAGAAAGGTAAGTTGAGTCCTAGGTATGTCGGGCTGTATCGGATCGTTCAAAGGATAGGGCAGGTGGCCTATAGGTTGGAATTGCCTCCCGAAATGTCATTAGTTCACCCGGTGTTCCATGTGTCCATGTTGAAGAAAGTGGTTGGAGATCCATCCACCATCGTGCCAGTCGAGACTATCGATGTTAATGAAGAGTTGTCGTATGAAGAGGTTCCGGTTGCCATTCTTGATAGACAAGTCCGTAAGTTGAGAAATAAGGAAGTGGCCTCAGTTAAGGTGTTGTGGCGAAGTCAACGAGTCGAGGAAGCTACGTGGGAAGCAGAGAAAGAAATGAAAAAGAAATATCCCCATCTATTTGATCAATTCTAGATGAAATTATGTGACCTTTTTATCTCTAAAACAAGTATCATTGTGTCCAAATTTATTCCTTCCTAAATGCTAGTGAAGTTCCTCTAGTGGTGCAAGACTTATAGGTGTTGTAGTTTTTTTAAGTCATGTGAACATCTCTTTGGTAAATGAATATTTTATAAAGACTCTTATGTTAAGTAATCATC
Source organism: Nicotiana attenuata (assembly GCF_001879085.1). Classification (NCBI taxonomy): domain Eukaryota; kingdom Viridiplantae; phylum Streptophyta; class Magnoliopsida; order Solanales; family Solanaceae; genus Nicotiana; species Nicotiana attenuata. Next base: position 2,898,784 of record NC_031997.1, on the reverse strand, counting down.
TGATAGTAGTGTAGATTGGTAATGAGTTACTTGTATGCATATAATATGTTGAGGTAGTTAAATTATGTGAAACTCATTGAAATAACTAATTCATAAGCAAAGCATATCAAGTGGTTGAATGTGTATAATTGTTGTGGTAGGGAATTGTATAACAGTTGTATAGATGATTGTAATCCTGTTTTGGTGTTTGGAATTGTGTTTCGGGGGCCCTCTGTTAGGTAGAGATGTCCAAATTACAAAGGAAACTTGGCAAAATTTTTCTAAAAAATATGGGAAATAGTGAAAAGTATAGGAATCTGCGTAACATGTTTTCCAAACCAAACTGATCTTTGAAATACTGAAAGGTTTGAAATAGGTCCTCATTCGGGGACGAATGATTTTAAGTGGGGGAGGATGTGAGGCCCCGTAAAATTTTTGGCTCAAAACCTAGTAACATGTGGTGTCGACTCCGAATATGTGTTAGGAATGTGTAAAATTCCTCGCCGCGGTTCGGACCCTTGGTATTGATCTATGCTTTTAAAAATCAAAAGAATCAATTTTCCAGAAAAAATGCAATTCTGCGGCCAGAATGCGGTCGCAGATCTAGTATGCGGACCGCATTCCTACCGCATAGTGATACAGTGGTTTGATTAAAATTGAGGTCAAGATGCGGTCCATTATGCGACCGCATAACCAATATGCGGACCGCATTTTTGCCGCAGAGTGAAACAGAAGAGTTGTCAAATTAATGTTGAAAATGCGGTCTATTATGCGATCACATAATCAATATGCGGACCGCATAATCGTCGCATAAGTTCCTCAAGGATTTGTGAAGGTCAGTTCTGCGGTGCATAATGCGACCGCATAACACCGCATTCCTATCGCAGACCCAAACAGACCCCTCAGAGTTTTGGGGGCACTTCTGCGGTCCAATCTGTGGACCGCATTTCGATTCTGCGATTGCAGAATGCGACCGCAGATCTTGCTCGGCTTCTATTTTTCTAAGTTTTAAAACCCGACCCCATTGTAATAAAACACCCAACCCCTCATTCTTTAACGATCTTCTGCACAAAATAAGAGAGAGGAAGTGAGGGTCCTGAGAGAGAAAGTCATCTTCTCCAAAATTTGATTCTTCAAAACTATCTGGGCCGGGAAATTTCAAAGTGTGTGTCTTCAACCCCATTCTTGCAGGTAAAATCCCTAACCATTCTCATTAAATTTCAGGTTTAAACTGGGGGGGGGGGGGGAGTCTCATGCATTGGTTCTTGATTGTAATGGTTGAAATCATACATGCATGTCCATTAAATCCGAAAACCTAGTGGGAGTAATTTGGTGGGAGCAAAGACTTGTACAAAGAAGGGGTTAATAACCTAAATATGTTCGGGTAGTGGTACAAAGAAGGGGTTAATAACCTAAATATGTTCGGGTAGTGGTTTTGAACCATGAATTCTAAGCTATGTGTATTAATTTGTGCACTATATTGACGTTGCTAGATTTTTGGTGAGTTGGAAGTAGAAAATAAAAAGGGATTCAGCTCCAGGTATGTATGGCTAACTTTAACCTTTGTAAAATCGCCATGTTTGGTGTCCAAATACTTGGTATGTGATATCTTCATGGATTAGTTGTGAAGTTAAATTCTTGTGAGTAGTATGTGTTTAGTTGTGTGAACCATTTGTGAATTCATGTAAATATTGTGCCTTAAACGTTGTTGGTTAAGACGTCCGATATGGTTGTGCAAGTAAATGGCAATAAACCAAGTTGTGATTGCGAATGTGTTTTGTGGTAAGAACTGTGGAATAAATGATGGAAAGGAATCGAAATTGGTGAAATTGAAATAACTGTGGTAACATCCTTTGTGGCTAGTTGTGGAAAATTATTGTTGTGATTTAAATGGTACAACGGGCTGTTGAAAAAGATGGAAATGGCATTGATAGTCATATAAACTCTGTGTGAGTTGTGCTGTTGTTCTTTGAGATGTGTTGCTGTTGTTATTGGGATTTGTTGTTGTTGTTCCTGAAACTTGTTGTTGTTCTCCTTGTAAATTGTTGTTGTTCTGCTATTGTTTGTGAATTGTGATTGCTCGGTGGGATCGGGTTGCGCGCCGCAACACGAAGTAATAAGGTGTGGGTTGTGGTGATAAGGGTGGCCGAGGTAATAAGGATGGAAAGTGATCGATATTACTATTGAAATGAAACATGAGAACATTGTGAAATTGAAAATGTGGAAATGATGATGGGGAAAAGGAGAGATTGTCAACTTGTTTTCCTTGATTGTTTTTCCTTGTGTGTATTCAATTATTGTTTCCCTCTATTGTTTGTTATTTGTGTATGGTTTGAGGTTACTCAGGGTAAAGTTTGTTATACATACCAGTACAATTCAAATGTACTAACGTCCCTTTTGCCTGGGGCGCTACATTCGTGTTATGATTGTAGGTGGATCCGTAGCAGGTACTCCAGTCCACCGATCGTAGCTCCCCTTCGTCTTCCATCAGCTTTCTGGTGAGCCCCTTTCCTCTCGGGGCCCTGCGTGGCTCAGGCCGCTTGTTTTCGGAGTTTTATTTTGATTTTTGTGTAAGGTATAGCTGGAGCCTTGTTACCGGCGAATACTGTATTATCCTGTTGTACTTTTAGAGGCTCCGTAGAGAGTAGATGTGGGTTAAGAACTTGTGTAAATCTATGTTCATATGTTGGGCAAAGAATTTGTAATTTCATTAACTATTATGTACGTATATATGTTTTGCAAAGAAGGGTTCTAAATTAATTATATGGCTAATTCTTGGAATATTGAGTAAGGAAAACATGGGGTAACACGTGGGTTAGGAAAGGCACCCAGGTCCGCTTGACTGGGGCTACCCGGTCAGGCGTCGGTCATGTCCCTCGAATTTGGGGCGTGACAGAAAATGCCAAGCTATATAAAGAAAAGACCAAACGATGGCATGACAAGCATATCAAGCCACGTCACTTCGAGCCAGGCCAATAGGTATTGTTGTTCAATTCTAGACTGCGATTGTTCCCTCGGAAGCTAAGGTCGAGATGGTCAGGTCCTTTTGAGGTGGTAAGAGTCACCCCTTATGGTGCAATCGAGCTACGAGCTTTAAATGGTGAGAGGACATTCTTGGTGAATGGTCATAGAGTCAAGCATTACTGGGGAGGAATGATTGATCGTGAAAAGACCAAGGTTGTACTCGCTGATGAGTAAGCGAGACTCTGCGACGTGCCGCGACGTTAAATCAGGCGTTGGTTGGGAGGCAACCCAACATGTATATCTTTTAGTTATTGATTTTTTTTTAGTGTCAAGTTTTGTGTTGTTTTTGTTTTAAAGAGTAGGGAAGTCTGAGTACCCAAAGTTGAAGCTGAGGAGCATGTTTGAGCTTATGTGTGGGGTCGTCCCGACCCTTAATATTGAGGATCATGTCCGAGCTAGGCCCGAGAGGGTCTCAGGGAGTATTTCTCACCCTTGTTTTAATATTTCTCTATGATCATGCATCGCGGACTATGCATAATATAAGTGTGGGGTGGGGAAACTACTTTCAGACTTTTCCCGACGATGGATCTTTTGGACAATTTTCTTGAGGGATAAAAGTCCGATTTAAAAACACCAAAAAGATTTTTGTTTTTATTTTATTTTATTTTTTTGAATAGCTAGGTAGTATTCCTTGGTTTTTCTTTAGGCACCGGTTCTTTTCCAAGGATGTAGCTCGAACCGGGCATTTTAATTTCTTTTTAGGAGTAGTTTAGGAAGAAACTGAGTCGTTCTGAGATACTCATTGACATGATTGATGCTGGCACATTAGGCTATGACATACATTCTATTTTCCCGTGTACTTGGTTTGAATTGTGAAGCCTAAGTAAAGTAAATAGCCTATTTTGTGACGCCTTTTCTCAGTTGTTTGACTTGTATGCCACATAGTGCAAGGTTGTTTAAAGTTCTCAATTATGCGTGCTTTCTTGACTTGAGAGTTGAACAGAACCGTCTTGATTGAGTCATGTGCGACGTGTGTGTGAGGATTTGTGATTTTCTGTGCTATCCTGCATAGTCTAGAACTTGCCTCGTGTTTTAATTGAAGCGAAACTGTAAGTTGTGCTAATCTAGGAGATGACGTAGGCATTTTCTTGCTTGATCATGGATGTGCTTGTCACATAAAAATAAAATTTTTCGTTGCTAGCCCCTTTGAGCCTATAGACCTTTCTTTGGCACCCACATTACAAGCCATACCCTTATTTTGTTCTTAAGTTGATATTGATTGAACCTGTACCTCCTAAGGCACTTAGTCGCTAAAAGAAGTAAGGATAGATATCGGGGAGCATCTTTTGAGTGGAACCATGGAAGGGCCCGTTGGTGCACTAAAGTTGAAATTAAAGGTCACTAGCTGATGAACTTTATTGTATGGAGTGTGTGGAGAAAAGAAAAGAAAAATGATAGTGAATGTATATAAAAAAAATAAACACCTCCAATTCTTATTGGTTTGTGCTAGTGAAAAATAGAGAAGTGCTTAATTGAAAAGAGGGCTATGTTGTATGCGGCAAGTGGGTTGGTTGAGAAGAATATGAGCTTGAATTGTAAATGTAGTGTATTAAAGTGCTTAGGAGGGTGAGTCACTATTTCTAAATATATCCTACCCGTCCTTAGCCTACATTACAACCTAAAAGTCCTAATTGATCCTAGATTTGGCTAGCTTAAATTAGTAGAGATATACACTACGGGCAAGCTTATGGTACGACCACGGGATGCATATGAATCCTTTGTGAGAGTGAGTGAATTTTGTTCAATTGTGTGATGTCCTTAAATTATATTCAAAAGTATATTTGAATATGTGGACCAATTTATACTCATTCTTTCATTTGTTGGTGAGGGCACATGATCTCATGAATGATTGGTAATGTTGTAAACTTTCTTGTTGGGTAAGTGCATGAATTGAGGGTGCTTTGTGGTTGCAAGTCGATTGTTGAGGTTGGGCAGTGACGAATAGGTTGTTGGAATTTATTAAATTGAAATATTTTACTTGGGTATGCTTAAACGGGAAGAGTGTGAAATTTTGTGTGTTGATGCTTGTGTGCCGATATTGATTATAGTCTAGGGTATAGTGTGTGGGTAAAAGTTAAACCTCCTCTATAATTGATACTTGTACGTAGTTGGGGGGTTTATTAGATTGTCCAATTGCTCGAGGACGAGCAACGTTTAAGTGTGGGGTGTTGATGATAGGTGATAATAGGTAAATTAGACTATAATTAGGCCCTAAAGAACCATATTTTTATATAGCTTTTACTGTAAAAAGTGATAACAAAATGTGGTGATTAGTGCTTTTCATGCTTTGCAGGCTATATCCAATAAAAGAAGCCTGTGGAGTACTTTTGGGATCAATTACGGAGAAAAGGAGGTCAATCATACAATATCCACAAAGTGCACCAAGCGAAGGGACAAAACCAGAACAGAAGCCGGTCTGCCGCTGTCCTGGCGTAACCGCAGTAGGACCGCGGCAGAACACTGCTGCAGATTCTGAAGGCCACTCTGGCCGCGGTCCTGGCGTAACCGCAGTAGGACCGCGGCAGAACACTGCTGCAGATTCTGAAGGCCACTCTGGTCACGGTCCTGGCGTAACCGCGGTAGGACCGCGGCAAGACGCGTAAACTTCAGGGACCAAAGTGCAAAACACGGTATTTTAAGACCTAAACCCTATATTAAACGAAGGAAGCCGGCCAAGAAAGGGGAGGATGCCACTTTGGAGTAAAAATACACACGGGATCGTGAGGAAGTGGAGAATTCTCAGTTTTGTTCATCTTTTCAAGTATTTTCAATTGATTCAACAATCATGCAATTGTTTGATTACATCATGAGAGGCTAAACACCCATTGTTCTGGGGTTCTGATTTAGCCATGAATATTGTTGTTTGATATTAGCTTGACCTTGATTATAATTCACCAATATATGGTTGTTTCTTCAATTCTGCGTTTAATTGCTTAATTGTCTGGCCAACAGTTAGATTCTATTTACTATCTATGCTATGCTTGGGAAAGCCATATTTAGATTAGAGAATAATTGAAGAAAGCATGGTCTTAACCCTTAAGGGGAGCGGATTTGTGGTTAGGATAGGAATATACCTAGTCACCATGCTTAATTAAATATCATAATCTTAACGCGTTCTTAATAGATTGATTTCATAGGAATATAGGCGTTAATCTATTGAGAATAGGTGAGTAGTACTTCGGGAGAAGGCTATAAGAGCATTTATCGATTAATTAGCAACCATAGGTGAATTATATGAAAGGGAGAGTTAATTAGAACACAATACGAATGGTGAATCGATCACAACCCTGGAATACTTGTCTCTACTGAATACACAACAATCAATTCGTTACTTGATAATTTAGTATTACTTAGAATAGTAGTATAGTATAATCATATTATTGGACTTTGATTTTAGCTGGACTGAATAACAATTTTAGTAATTCCGTGAGTAGTTTACACAAGTCTTTGTGGGTTCGACACTCAACTTATCATTATATTACTTGTCGACCGCGTATACTTGCGTGTGCGTTCGGGAGCAATAGTAGTTCAATGTTGGCTTGCCTAACAGCGACGTTGGGTGCCACCACGGCCTATAGGGGAATTTGGGCAGTGACACCTTCGTCTTTGAAGATATAGAAAATATTCCATTAATTTGAATTCATCTATTGTGTTAATGTAAAAGTATTTATTTTTTATTGAAAAAGTTATTGCATATATCTTGACGTCAATTATTATATTACATAATTCATTCTTATTTTATTTTTTGTACGTTTTTGTAATAATAGACGCAGAACACACGTGCATCATACGTACACTAAGACTAGTCTTACAAAAGCAATATGATAAGGAAGATCGTGTAAAATTTATGATCATGATTTTCTTTATCATAAGCCAATAAGTTCTCTTTATCTTTAGTGTCAAATCTTCCCCCCCCCCCCCCCACCCCCAATTTTAATGTTAATTAAAAACATAAGTTTTGTTATATAACATAGTAGTATTAAGGCCATGTACATTGATAAAGATCTAGTCCGTTCTTATTCCCTCAAGGAATGTTCTATTGCCTTTTAGATTTATCTTGCCCATAAATAGTTTGGCTAAGATCCATTTTAAATCTTATACTTATCAAAAGAATTAAAAGTGAAAAAATATACTAATGGCAGCCTTTAAATTTCTTTTTTATCTAATTATCTTTGGTCTAATGTCACAAGACATCGGTTCATTCATCCCAAAAATTTGCTATAATAGATGCATATTAATTGTTGGCCCTATATTGTTTGAATTTACGGTCATGTCCATTGGCACATGTCACTTTTTCTTTCTTCCCTTTAATTTGCTAATATATATATATATATATATATATATATATATATATATATATATATATATATATATATATATATATATATATATATATATATTAATCGTTCGCCCTATATTTTTTGGAGTTGTTGTCACCTCCAATGACACTTGATCATCGTTTCATTTATTTATTTCTTTAATTTACTATAATATCTACATATTAATTGCTCGCCCTATTTTTTTGGATCTGTTGTCACCTCCATTGGCACATGTTAATTGTTTCATTCATTCATTCCTTTAATTTGCTACAATATATGTCTGTTATTTATTGCTCGCACTTTATGGTTTTTTGATTTGCGGTCATGTCCATTGGCACATGTCATTGTTTCATTCATCCCTTTAATTTTCTACAACATCTACCTATGAATTTTTCGCCGTATATTTTTGATTTATTGTCACCCCCATTGGCACATGTTCATTGTTTCATTCATCCCTTCAATTTGCTACAACATATGTCTGTTAATTGCTCGCCCTACGTTTTTTGGATTGCGGTCATCTCCATTGGCACATGTCATTATTTTATTCATCCCTTTAATTTGCTATAATATCTACCTATTAATTGCTATACTTATATTTTTTGGGTTTGTTGTCACGTCCATTCATTTTTTTCATTTATTCCTTTAATTTGCTACAATATATGCTTTTTGATTGCTAGCCCGATATTTTTTGGATTTGTAGTCATGTCTATTGGCATATATCATCGTTTTATTCATCCCTTTAATTTTCTAATTGCTCGCTCTATAATCTTTGGCTTTGTGGTCATTTTCTATTTAATAGGTAAATCATTAAAATTTATTAAGATTGTGGTGTCTAATAGGAAAAAGGGCCAGGTGATGTGTTAATGTAAAAGAAACGGACAAGTCTAATGGGCCGCTTATGTATTTTCCTCCAGAATATGTTTTATAAACTATTTTTTACATAATTATAGTGAATGTTCTAATTGATGGGACAACCTTGGTCGAACCCTTGAGGCTATCACACTGACTAGTGTTAAACAATATTTCTAAAGGGCTACAAAAGTCCAGTCTAATCCTATTTAATTAACAGGTAATTCTTTTGGGGATATTCGATAAAATTGGAACTGTGAGCACCTCACCGTTTTAAAATTTTTATCACCTTTTAGTATATAAATATTTATAAGTTTAATTTACATATTTTAGCTTTTGTTTAAGTTTATATAGGTTTTACCCAAGAAAATTAAAAATGATACAGAGAGTCACACTTTAGATATTGGTTTTATTTTTCATTTACAAAGAAATAAAACTCACAAAAATATGCTTTGCTCTAAATTATTTTTAATAATTTTTAGATTAAAAGTAGGTAAGCTCCCTCCCCTCCCTCCCTCTCTCTCGCCTATCATCCCCATCTCTCCCTCCTTCAGCCCCCTACCCCCAATCTTAACTGCGGTGGTCATATCCGGCAACCACGCCATTGAACCCTATTTCTGGCGATCCTCTTCTCCCTCTCTTTTCCTTCTTCTTTTACTTGCCTGCCCCCACCCCACCCCACCCACCCCATTATTTCTTTCCCCTTTTCTCTTATCCGTTCTCTTCTTTTGTCCATTATTTTTTCCTTCTTTTTCTCTTCCTTTTCCTTGCGTTTTCTCTCTCCTTTCTCTGATACTAGTGTGGCTTCACTAGTGGTAGTGGTGACAACCCCCCTCCTAATTTATTTATTTATATATTGCTCTCTCTTCGTGATTTCCCTCTTTGTGTGACTAACAGTCACTGATGACGCCCCTCCCCCGGTGACCAGCAGCGGCGCGGGCACCCGCAGCAGGTAAGCTTCCCCCTCCCTCATTTCTCTCACCTCTCATCCCCCTCTCTCCCCCTTCTCCCCCCCCCCCCCATGCCAAACCCTAACTATAGTGGTCATCTCTGGTGACCGCGCCGCTGAACTCCATTTCTAGCGACCCATTTCTCCCTCTCGTTTCTTCTTCTTTTCTTGCTAGCCCCCCTCCGCACCCTCACCTCGTCATTTCTTTCTCTTTTTCCCTTCTCTTTTATCTTCTTTTATCCCTTCTTTTTCCATCTTTTTATCTTCCCTTTCCCTGCTTTTTCTCTTCCCTTTTTCTTGCTATTGTTGGGGCTTCACTAGTGGTAGCGGTGGTGGGAAGGTAGACGTGAACGTGCTAGGTGCCGCAACATCATGGAGTACATCACGTCAATCCCGCAAGAGACTCCAAGAAAACGAACTAAATCATAGATACAAAAGTTTCCCTACAGAAGGTCTAGCTTCAACAACCCATAAGGGACGGCTTGCCAAGCTACACTAACAGTTAATTTTGTTATAGTCACAAAAGTTTTCCTACAAAGTGGCTGGCTTCAACAACCCATAAGGGATGGCTTGCCAAGCTATACAACTCAGAAAATTTTTGTACAATAACCAACTTTAGCTGTTATAACTCAGAAAATTTTCGTACTATAATAAGCTAACTTTCTTAGACCATTTATTCTCTATTTCATACATAGACCGGCTTTTCTGTCCATTCGAAAGAAATAACAAGAGGGAGACTAGAAGCAACTCATATGTAATATATCAAAAAGGTTTACAAAGGTTACAAGGTGATCTTAAGCTTATTACATGACCTCCTTTATATAGGTCTAGGAGGTTATTACAACACAAACTTATATTAAAAAATAAATCTACCTTACATGGCAAACCTATCTGCCCTTTTTACATGTGAATGAACTTAGGCAAAGCAACTAAAAAGGATGCTGCAAACATGTGAAAGAGGTGAAATATACATAGTATATCATGTGAAAGTATGTGGTCTTGGACGGTATACACCTTGGACAAAATGCATTATGAGAGAATTAATCTCTTTTTGAGCAAGAACCATCTTCTTTGCTGAAAGCATGATCCCACACAGTGTTACTAATGCCTCAAATTGACGAAGTAAGTTGACATGTTCTTCCAATGTATCACTATATAATATGATGTCATCAGTAAACTAAAGAGGTCTGGAGGATGGGCTGGAATATTTTTATCATGGCTTATTGGATCAAGGAGGGTGCGGTTTCTAATCCGAAGGGCATCACTTTCCATTGGAAGTGATGATCGGAGATGCAAAATCCCATTTTGTGTCTTTCCGCAGGGTTGATTCCCAGTTACCAAAATGCAGATTTTAGATCAAGGTTGGAAAACTATTTTGGCCTTGGCTATGTGGGAGAAAAGAGCGTGTTTATTTGGAATAGGGAATTTATCATCTTGGAGGAAGTGGTTAAGTGGCTGATAATTAATGACTAACGTGAGTTTTCCTCTTGTATTCTTAGATCTTTTGTTGACATAAAACGGTTCGCATGCCTATTGTGAATCGGATTGATCTGTTAGATCAAATTCCAAGAGTTCATTGGATTCTTTCTTTGCAAGCTGAAAATGATCTGGATTTATGCCTGAATGACTAACTTTTGTTGGATTGATGTTTTAATTTTTCTTTAAAGGGAGCTTGATAAAAAACTATTCGTACATCGGGGTTATACTTCATATTCTATTTCAAGCTCCTCGAGGTCGGGCATGGAGTGCTACAATGACCTCAAAGTCGAACTCTTCTGATTTTGGTCGTATAAAGATAGTCCCAGCGTTTCTTAGAATAAAATGATAAAAAACGATCTTGTTCCTGATTTTCTCGAACCTCCGTGATGATTTCAAGTTCGTGACATTGGCGCCCGAAACGTCTCGTCGGTTTATTCCCCCAGAATCATTGAGTGCACCACCGGTTCGTTTCTCAAAAAACATTGACTGCACTGCCGATTAGTTTCCCCAAAAACATTGAATGCGCCATCAGTTTCGTCGCCATTTCTCTATATATAAGGAATTTGTATAACCAAAGCTTCATTCATTCCTCCTTCAATAATCTTTAATCTTTCCCTTTTGTCTGTATCCTCTTCTGATCTCTTATCCTTATGGTTCAAACCTGTGACCATAAGGTCGTAAGGCAGCGACCTTATCAGTCATGCCATGGCTCTTCTTCGAAAACCTTCCCACCTAAAATGAATTTTGCTGAGTTGTTGTTGTTGTTGGCCCGAATCGATGAGAGGAGGGCATCAGATTCTTCCCGTATTAGAGGATATGTGGACTGTAAATCGCTGCTCATCTTTCTTAACTTCAACCTGGTGTGGCGCTTCACTCCTTTTGCTTTCCATGGAGTGAGGTGGCACTATCTGCAAACTTTTGCATCCCACACTAGTGCAATGTCTCATGAAGTTGCTTCACAATAGTAGTGCTGACGGGACACGTACTCTCCAAGATAATCACCAGGCCACAAGTTTCTTTGCTTGTCAAAAGCGTTTGCTCTGTGATAGGCTATAGCATATTCTTCATCTATTGCTGCTTTGGAGGAGGTTCTCGAAGACAACATTCTAAAGATAGAAATGAAGTCCCTGAGAGAAAGGTTCTCGAGGACGTCACCCTTGGGGACAATCCCTCAAAAGTAGATTAGGCCCTTTGACTGTTGTTTTTTGCTTCTTTGTTTCAGTGTAAGGGCCCCTCGTGGGCTTTGTAAAGAATCTTTTACTAATATAAGAATTTCTTTATTTTTTTCTTCGATTGGTGTCAAGCTTTATTCTGCTTTCGTTTGTGAAAAATCCAAGTGTACGACTCTAACGATTGGTCCGAGCACCGGATCCGGAATATAATAATAATAAACCCATAGGGTTTTATTTGATCAATATGGCACTTTTAAAGTCCTTTTCTATTCTTCGAACTAAGCTCGGATTGATTTGATGCGAACTTAGGTCACCGTGGTTTCCGAGTCCGAGTTGAGTGAGAAATGTGTCTCGATTTTCAAAATACAACTAGCCCTTTTAGGCTTCGTCGGTATCCCTCAAGTGAGAATTCTCTCAAACTCAAGTAGCCTTTGGATTCAGCAAATGGGTGAACATTTGCTCTATCATCTAAAAATAAAGATAGCCCTAAGGCCTTTGCAACTAGTCCTCGAGTGAGAGCCTGCTCATACTCGGGTAGCCTCGAATTGAGAATTTGCTCGAACTCAAAAATAAATATATCCCTAAGGCTTTACATAGAGCCCCCAGTGAGAATCTGCTCGAACACGGATGGCCCTTGAGCTAAATAGTCGAGTGAACGTTCGCTCGAGCTCGAAAATAGAGGTCGCCTTGAAGCTTTATGAATAGTCCCTGATTGCAAACTGGCTCGCACTAAGGTAGCCATTGGGCTTGATAGTCGAGTGAGCGTTTGCTCAGTCGTGAAATAAAAGATAGCCCTGAGGCTCTATTAATAATCCCCGAGTGAGAACGTGCTGGAACTTGGGTAGCCCTCGGGATTAAAACCATTGAGAGAGCATTTGCTCGAACTTGAGATGAAGATAGCCCTGAGGCTTTGTTAACAGTCCCCGAGTGAGAACTGGCTCGAACTCCGATAACCCTTGGGCTTAAAACAATCGAGAGAGCATTTGCTCGAACTTGTGATAAAGATAGCTTTCTGAGGCTAATTAATAGTCCCTGAGTGAGAACTGGATCGAACTCGGATAACCCTTGGGCCAAGATAATCGAACGAGCGTTTGCTCGAACTTGAGATAAAGATAGCCCTGAGGCTTTATTAATTGTCCCCGAGTGAGAACTAGCTCGAACACGGATAACCCTTGGGCCAAAATAATAGAACGAGCGTTTGTTCGAACTTGAGATAAAGATAGCCCTGAGGCTTTATTAATAGTCCCCGAGTGATAACTGGCTCGAACTCGGGTAGCCCTCGGGCTAAAACAATCGAATGAGCGTTTGCTCAAACTCGGCTCGTAGACTTTTTTTTAATAATTTCCAACAATTTGGTTCCCGATGTCTGGGTCCTGACGTCAACATCATGACATAAGCAGTTGAACAGACTAAAGGGTTGCTTTTCGTACGATTCCCGTAATTATTAATTGTAGGGGGCCGACAGTCGGCCTTTTGGCTTTCTAAGCACATTGAAACGATCTTTATAAATAGAAAAACCCCATAACCTTGCAGATATTACTCTCTTATTGCTTCCAAAATTTTACTTTAGCCCTTTTCAATTTCCTTGAACTCTCCCTTCTCTTTTCCCACAATATTTTCCATCTTCTTGGATTTTCCGCTTTATAGATGGCTAAAACTTCTAAAACGGCTCCTTAAAAGGAAAAAAGCTTCGTCGTCTTCTCGAACGGCCAAAGGTAAAATGATAGTTCCTCCTAGCATCGAGGAGTGTACTCCCGGGCATTGCGATACATCTTCTGATTTTCAGGTCAAAACCCCCTCCTCTATTTCGGGACGGTGCAAACCCATATCTCGGTATATCAGTTTAGTAACTGAAATCAAGAAAGTGAAAGTTGACTGCTGTTTGGGGAGGCAGTGCAAGTAGAGATTCCTTCACAATGAGAAGACATAACCATGCACAAAGTCGGTTTCCTCAGTGTATACACATATTTTTTCACTTTAGGCCCAGTAGAAGCCTATTTACCATTGATAGATCCAGTGATCCTCGATTTCTGCAGCCAATATCAGGTGACACTTGGACAAATTTATCCATCATTCTGGCGCATTGTTTATATGATTAGGTATTTCTCAAGCATGGTGGAGGGGATACCTTTTACCCTCGACCATCTAATTAGACTGGACAACCCCCGACTTTATCGAGGTGGCCTGATTAAGCTAAAGTATCAATCTCCGAAGGCCTTTTTTGCTTGCATCGATGAAGACAAGGACCGAGGGTGGATGAGCCGCATTGTCTAAGTCAGGAACTCGGACCTGATCCGTGCTGAGAGAATGCCATTCCCCCAGGAATGGAATATGAATCGCAAGTAAACACGTGTCGCTGATCGGATATCTTTTCTGGACATTGAATTAACTCTCTTTGATGATACAAATGTCGAGTGGTACCCCAGTTCTGTCAAAGATCTACCGGGCTAGGTTCGATTACTTGATTCGATCTGCCCATAAACCGAGCGCGTGTGGCGTGGTACGGCTAAGACCCGTTGGGAGGCCAAAAATCACGATGAGTTTTTATCTCTGTTTATATTCGAGCTCTTTAGAGAAGATGTCTTTCACCGATAGTCTCATTATTTGTGCCTATGCAGGTCTTGGAGAGGCTGTCTTGATGAGGGAACCCCTTCCTGGGGAAGCAGATACCCCAAAGAATGCCTAAGGAAAAGGCTGTAGATTTAGTGTCCTTAACTCGGGAACTAGCCGAAGATCTTTGCACGAGGATGAAGAGAATGATAACTGCCCGCTGGTACCTAGGGGGAGAAGAAGTGCTGCTGTTTTGAAGTCTACTGATTCGAAGGTGGATGACCATTATCTCGGCATTTATGAGCCTAGCTGGTATTTGCGGTGAATCCCCTTGTTAAGTAAGTTACAGGCTACTGGAACGGAGGCTGCTAAGGCGATCCCGACCCGAACTGAGGGAATGGTTAGAGGGGGCTTAGACGAAGTCCCCGGGCCGCCCAACGACCAAGACACATCATTTGCCGAGGGAAACCTAGTCGACGAACCCGAATAAACCAGTGATGAAGCACTTCAAAGGGGGAAGAGGGCCCATGTCAAACCAGTCAAGATGATCAATGTAGGTGAGCCTCCTCCGGACCCATCATTTTCTCCTGGGAAAATACGGGATGCCCGAATATGAAAACTCCCATCGTGGGGACATCCCTGAAGAGAATAGTATGTTTGAAGGATATTTTGCTGGGGTTGAAGATGGCCCCGACATCGATGCTTCATTGATCATTGAGGAATCCGAGAAGCTTTGGCAACAGGTAATCTTGACTTTGACCGCTGTATGCTGAGTTTCGATTCTAGTTTTTCTGACTCTCTTCTTCTGTGTGTCAGGCCTTAAAGATCTCTCACCAAGCCTTTTCCAAGTCACAAGCAGAGTTGGCTCGTTGTGAGGACAAATTTAGGAAGCTCGTTTCTGAATTGGATGAACTTAAGGCCCTTGATGCCCAAAAGGAGGGGGAGCTATGTGACCTTCGAGCACATTTGGAGAGGATGTCTCGAGAGCGGGCCAATCTCGATGAGCAGGTAATATGACCTTCGTGGGCTTACTTTTGCGCTCTAGCCAATTAAGCTCTAAATACCTTTCTTTGATATGATCTAATGCGAGGGGAGCTTAAAATTAGAGATACTAAAATCCTTAGGCTGAAGCAGCGTATGGATGAAGTGTCCTCCTATAAAGAAGCCCTCCAAGAGAGGTTGATCTCAGTGGAGCATCAACTCCAAGAGGCAAAGAGAGAAAGTCGTAAGTACAGAGACCTCCACACCGAGTCAGTTGCTAAGTTGTGTGCAGCTAAGTCCGAATCTGATGCGCTCGTATCCTCATATCGAGATGATACTGCTGCTGCAAATGCTCGAGATAGGAAGGTATTAAAAGAGGCCAAGCTTAAACTGTCCCGAGCCTTCTAACATGCCCGATTAAGGTCTCGGAGACAGGCTCTCGAGGATATACATGCAGGGGGCATCAATTTTTTGCCGAAATCGAGAGGGTGAAGGGCCTAGAGGAAGAATCAGCAACTTTGCTTTCTGCCGATGATGATTCAGCCAGTGATTCGACCAGCAGCTCAGAGGATGATGAAGACGAAGGTCAGGTCCCTAAAGGGGAGGAGGCCATTGAAGCTCCGGGGGTCGAGGGCAAACTTTTGAAGGCACAACTTCTGAGGGAGCTTCGTCCGGTCAAGTGACCCCGACGATAGATTAGGTTTTTATCTGCTCCCTTTTCGTATAAGGGCTTTAGGCATGAGCCTTGCAAATATGTTTTTGTGCAACTTTATTATGTATATAAGGTTCTTTGCTCTTCGTCATTTCTTGTATTTCTTTTGCCCTTTTGGAATAAACTTCGATTCTTGCCGATAACCAGTTTGGTGTGTCGGACTTATGACATTTACCCCTCAAGTTTTCATGCTCGATGAATGATTTATAATAGGTTACCTTTCGGTGTCAGCTCCTCGAGTGAAATTTTGAATCGGACTCATTGACCCTTAGGTTTTCAACATATTGGCCCTTAGGTTCTTTAGGCTGGCCCTTAGGCTCTTACGCAATGGCCCTTAGGCTCTTACGCATTGGCCCTTAGGCTCTTTAGGCTGTCCCTTAGGCTCTTACGCATTTGCCCTTAGGCTCTTTTTAGATTGGGTCGATGTGACCTCTAATATGGCTATAGTTTTCCCTTATTTTGGCTAAAGACTGTTGAAGTTCTGATTATGCCTTGGCATATTTTATGTTCTTCCGAGTTTTCGATGGCTCATATGAGAACCTTGATTATGAGTCGATAGTAGAGTACCTTTGAAGGCTTGCTCGAAGGTTGAGTTTTTGAAACCTTTTTATCGAAGGCTGATTCGAAGCCTTTTTTATTAGTCGGAGCTGAAAGTATCGAAGCTCTTACGCTAATGCCGAGGGTAGCCTGATTAACCAGTTCTTTTCGAAGTACTTTCGATGTATTTGGAGGCCATTAGTTTTATGGCGGCAGTCGAACATCTCCGAGCCACATTAATTTGGTCGTAGCCATTTAGTTGGACCGTAGTCTTTATATTTGGACTTAGACTTTAGTCCCTTGTGTACGATGACCTCGACGTCTATATCGAGGATATGCCTTTTTAGGGGTCTTACAAGTTCGGATATATCGCCTTGGCCTTAATATCGGGGGTTATGCCTTTTTTAAGGTCTTACATATTCGAGCACACCTTGTTGAAGGACTTACAGATTTGATGTTGCCACAGTGATTCTTATGAGCTTGAAGTTACCTGATCGAGGTTTTACGAATTCGAGTTTTTGATGGCTTGATGAGCTGACTGTTTGATGACAGTCCCCGAGTATTCGAGAGTTTTTGGCTCTTAGGCCATTTTTCGTGACAATAGCGAATTTCTTCGAGGCACAAAGTGTTGATAAACAAAGAGGCTTCTTCAATTACTTGATACATGCGTACACATTTTTTGTTTTTTGGAGGCTTGATTATTCTACATGGACACGGTTCATTTGACTGTTTGGCCCAATATAACATTCTCCTATCGAGGTCCTCCTAGGCATAGTTTGATTTCTTCCGAGAAGTGACTTCCTGGGGTGATGCCCCCGAGTATTTGAGGTTAATTGAAGAGAAATCTTTAATACTTGATGAGTTCTCCTTAGGTATCCTATAGATGTTTCCTCGTTAAAAACCTTGCCGGTAAAACCCGTTCGGGATAAAACCCGGTCTAAGGGAAAAAGAGCGCAATGCATGCTTTAAAACCCAAGGACTTCAAGCTGAGGGTGTTCCGATTCCTTTCAATTAAGTTCCTGCAATAAGTCAGTATAAAACGTAAATGAAAAAAGGGAGAGGGTTGTACCTTAGCAACGATAGCGTTCTAGCTACGAGGACGCGATACGGTCCTTTATTCATTCTTCGGGACGTAACCAAGAATGTCGGTTGTACCTCTCTAGCTGTTTGTTTGTCTTTTTACTCCTTTTGTGTTGAATGCCTCAATGTCGGTGCCATGTCGTGCACCGCGAACATCTCCATTGCTGTAAGGTGCTCTCCGTACATTGTTTTTACTCCATACCTGGTTTGAAACTTCAGCATTTGATGAAGGGTTGATAGCACTGCCCTCATACTGTGTATCCACGACCTTCCAAGTAAGGCATTGTATCTCATGTCACCTTCGATGAAAAGAAATTTAGTATCTTGAATTGTACCAGCCATGTTGACCGGGAGGGTGATATCCCCTTTCGTCATCTCGCTTGCCATGTTGAATCCATTGAGGATTTGAGTGGCAGGTTTGATCCGGTCGAGCAGTCCTAACTGCTACACCACCCCTGACCTCACTATGTTGGTCGAGCTGCCTGGATCCACGAGCACACGTTTAATTTGAAATTTATTCAAAAGAAAAGAAATTACCAATGCGTCATTATAAGGCTGAGACAAGGTCTCAATGTCCTCTTTGCTGAACGTGAGAGAATCCTTTGGTATCTAACTCCGAGTCCATTTTTCCCTGGCGAAGGATATTTCCGTTCGCTTGACAATGACGGGGTGTCGATCCCTCCGATGATTATGTGGATGACGTGTTGTGGCTCTTTTGGTTTGTTCTTCCTATACGCCTTTCTTTCCTGAAGTTGGTTTTAAGCTCAGTCACTAAGGAGTTCTCAAACATGGCCTTCGCTGATCAGTCGGGCTACTTCTTCTCGAAGCTATCTGCAATACTCGGTCCTATGACCTTGGGTACCGTGGTATTTGCATACCAAGTTAGGGATTCTCTGTGAAGGATCTAATAGTATGGGTCTTGGCTACCTGGTATCTTTGATTTTACCTATGGCTGACATGATGTACGAGACAACGATGTTGAAGTTGTACTCGGATAGCCGGGGTGCTTCTACTGGCCCAGTGTGCCTATCTAACCCGGTTTTATTCATGTGTCCCCGAGAATTTTTCCCCTGATTTGTCCTTCAATTGTTGTGAGGTGTGTTACGTTTCGGGGCATTCCTTTGATCTTCTACATACGGCTGGTATCTTTTCTTGTTTGGTTTCGGCTCCCTATTTGCAAACATTTGTTCCTTTGTTACGAGCCTGCTAGGATATACTAAGCCCGAAGGGGCTCCTAATTGGTCGTCTTCGACTGATAGTTATTATGCTCGTCCGCCCAAGTTACGGTGGGATACTCGACCAAATATGATTTTAGCTGCTTCGAAGCTATCGAACTTCGCTTGTTCAAGCCCTGAGCGGCGACTGTACTGCCAGCCGTTAGAGACTGGCGGTAATTCCATTCACTCCATCTGAAAACAACAACAACAACAACAACAACGGCCTAGTATAATCCCACAAGTGGGATCTGGGGAGGGTAATATGTACGTAGAGCTTACCCCTACCCCGAGGGGCAGAGAGGCTGTTTCCAGGAGACCCTCAGCTCAAGAAAGCAACAAGAGGCGAGATACAAATCCATTAGCATCTCGTTTTCTCTCTATTTGATTTTGAAGACATCAGACTTCCTAGTGGCGACCTTGATGGCACCGGCGTGTTCCCTCACAAAAGAGACTGCCAACATGGCAAATGAATCTATCGAGTTTGGGGTAGGTTGTGATACCACATCATGGCCCCCTTCGACATTGTCTTTCAAAATTTCTTCAGCAGGACGGATTCAATCTCGTCTTCCTTTAAGTCATTCCCTTTTCTTGCACAAGTGTAGGCGGTAACGTGCTCATTACGGTCCGTGGTCCCCGTTATACTTCGGGACATCAGGCTCTAAATTTCTTAGGGATGGACTTCGGAGCTGCACTTGGTGGGAATGGTTTCTGTATGAATTTCTTCAAATCTACACCATTAAGAATTGGAGGTGCGCCCGAGATCTCATCGACCCTCGAGTTATAAGTATCCACCTTTTTATCGTTATCCTCTATCTTCTTTTCTCTTGATCCAATCCTTTTGGTGAGGTCCTCGAGCATTTTTATAATAGCGGGGTCTGCTGCTGACCCGTTATTACTCGATCTCTCTGGCGTCTGCTCGACTTGTGGAGCCGCTTTAGGTGCTACTGTACTTGGAGTTTTTTGGTGACTTTGTTGCTGAGCAATAACCACTTGTTGTGCTTGCAACATTTCAAGAATGATTTGAAGGCTAACTTCTCTTTCCTCCCGGCACACATTCTCGTTGGTATGAGAGATCACATCGACATCCACAGCGTTGCGTGAGTTAACGTTGATGGGGATTTGTACTGGTGCCTCCCCTGAGTTTTGCGGTGGTAAACCACATCTGCTGGTGCTTCCCCTGCGTTTCACGGAGGTACACCAGCGACTGCACCATTTTCTCCCTGAAGCCCAATTCCGTTGTTTTCGCGTGCATGTGCTGAGTTAGACATTTTGACCTGAAATCTGAGATTCTTGGACAAGAAAAATTATGAAGAATAACTTGTGTATTCATAAAACCACCACCAAAACAATCACTATTATTTTTAGCCCCACGGTGGGTGCCAAACTGTTTACCTTGAAAATAGTAACGACAATTACATTTGATTTTGTGGTTCTAAAAATACGTGATTATTTTAATACTAGTTGTCAGGCAACAGATGCAAGGTATAAGTAAAGAGATAAGATATGCAAACCAATAGGGTCACAAAGCTCGGCCTCGAGCTGGCTGAAGCAGGACCTCGAGGTCTAGACAGAGCTAATAACGATGAAGTTTGATAAAGAATCAATGGTAATGAGGGCCTTAAAGATGGCCTTTTATGATTAATAATGAGCAATAAATGAAGAACAAATAATGAACAATGAATGAACAGTGTAAGAATAAGTATAAATGTGAAGAACAATTGTTTTAGCAAAGAGAACAGAGAATGTTGTATGTTATTCCATGTGTTATCCCCTTACAAAATGACAAGGGTCCCCCTTCTATAGGAGGGGTGAATACCAACGTAGCACATGTCTAATAAATGACGAATAAATGCTACTAGTACAGCTGTATAATGGCTTAGTACGCATTGGTACTATTCTTGCAGGTCTGGTCAGCTCTAACCACGTGCTTTTGGGAGCTTCCCGCTTTTCCATGACGATTCAAGTGTCAAGATTCCATTTGATGCGGTATGGAAATCCTTAAAGTGCGGCACCTATTAATCTTCAGGGAGAACAATAGGATTCATGAGAGAACAAGCAGCTCCAACATTAATGAACGTAATTACTCGAGTTAGTTTATCCCATTTGGATGGATTAACCTTTAGTTCCACTTGAGGGATGACTACGAGAGCGTTGATCTATTCCTAGGCTTTAGCTGCTGGTTTTGAAATTTGGTAGTGGTCATCACCATGATCTTCATATATATCAAGAGATAATAAATTTTCTTCAGTGGGTTCATCGTCCACAGAGAATATCGACCCAAGGTCTTCTTCTCCGAGATGTATGCAAGTGTAGTATTCAATTTCTTCAAGGAGTTTGACTGATTTTCTCGATTGGGAAAATTTCTTGCGAAATGTTCGATCATGTGGCAAATAAAGCATATATTCTTTTTATGAAAATTTCCTGGCCTCCTTCGTCTTAAATATTTTGTGCGCCTCTTAGAACTGTATTGCCCATTTAGAATTTTCGGCCATTTGAACCTCCTGAATCCTTTCCGTCGTCTAGATGTATAACAGGAACATCCTAATCTAGTGGTCAGATCGGATATGCGGGGTGCTTTGTCAAGCACTGGATTGTGTTGGATAATTCATTTTAGGGCTAACCGCTTCGTACAAATGTCCTCCAATGTGACAAAAATAGCTTTCCTGATGTAGCCGACTTATGGGATTGTTATTGAGTGAAACGTTTCTTCAATGAAGGTCATGGTTAAGCTCGCCAACAACTTTTGAAGGGAAGAGACAAAGGCTCGCTTCAAGTTGATGTCTCCGCCGATTTCAAAGTATATCTTTGCCATGTTTTTTTATAAATGCTTGTCGATGTCATTTCTATCGAATGACATGCACTTCATCTCAAAGAGTTGTCCTCACTTTTTCTCTTGTCTTTGGCCAGTATCTCCATGGAAAACGTCATATATGATTCTGATGTTGAAGGCAAAATCCCGGAAAAAAAGTATTTTTATCTTGAATCTTGTAATGACCCAGCCGATTGTTTCGAGAGTTGTAGACTCGTTTAGACATTTTCTACTTCTTTTGTGTTCTACAGTTGTGTTGTGACTTACCGGGTTAGTTGTTTTGGGTTCGGAGTAGTTTCGGAGTGAATTGAGACACATAGTCTCTTATTTGGAAACTTAAGTTGGAAGAGTTGATCGGAAGTTGACATATATGTAAACGACCTCATATTTAAATTTTGATAATTCCGTAAGCTTCGCTAGGTGATGTTGGACTTAGGGGCGCGTCCGAAATGTGCTTTGGAGGTCCGAGGTAGAATTAGGCTTGAATTGGCGAAAGTTAGAATTTTGGCGATTTTGGACGGAAGTGGAAATTTTGATATCGGAGTCGGATTAGATTTTTGGAAGTTGTAGTAGGTTTATGGTGTCAATTTTGACTTTTCTGTAAAGTTTGGGGTCAATTGGATGTGATTTGATAGGTTTTGACGTCGTTTGTTGAATTTGGATATTTAGAAGTTCCCTAGGCTTGAATCCGTGTGTAATTCATGTTTTTGATGTTGTTCGAGGTGATTTGATGATCTTACTAAGTTTGTATGATATTGTGGGACATGTTGGAATGTTAGGTTGAGGTCCCGAGGGCTTCAGGTTGATTTCGGGTGAGTAAGGGAACAAGTTTGAAGTTTGAAGGATTGCTGAAGTTAGCCTGGTGCAGGTGTAATCGCATTTGCGAGGATGTTGCCACAGGTGCGATGATCGCAGATGCAAATGCAAAGTTTGTGCTGGCTTTGGGAAATTGCAAGTGTAGTAGACTGTGCGCATCTGCGGGCCCGCAGATGCGAGGATGGGCCGCAGGTGTGGAGATGGAGGAATTGGTAAATTTCGCAGAAGCGGACCAAGGGTCGCAGAAGCTACACCGAAGGTGCGAGACCTGTAGTGCAGATGCGAGCCCAATGTTTTAAATGGCTTCCGCAGGAGCAAAATTTTACCATAGAAGCGGTATTGCAGAAGGGACAAAGAGACCGCAGGTGCGGTTTTGCTGGATAGAAGGTACAAATAGAACACTTCGGGATTTTTCATCATTTTGAGCTCTGATTTTTGGGATTTTTAGAGGGATTTTTAAGTAATCACTGAAGTAAGTCTCTTATGTCAATTTTTCTTCAGTAATGGCGTTTCCTCACTGATGTTACACCTAGTTGGTGAGTTTTTGACGTTATATTTAGGAGATTAGGGCTTGTGAATTAGAGAGTAAGTTTTGGGGATTTGGAGGGGAAAATGATGTCGGATTTCGATGAATTTAGTATGGTTGGACTCGTGAGTGAATGGTGTTTCAGGTTTTGGGACTTTTGTCGGATTTTGAGACGTGGACGTAGTGGCGGGTTTAAGTTGATTTTAGATTATGACTCTATTTTGGTAGTTTTCTTGTGGAATTGACCTCTTTATCCTATATTTGTTTCATTGTATTACTTGTGGCTAAATTCGGGATATTCGGAGGTCAACTCGCTAGGAGGAATTTTTGGAGTAAGATTCGCTCGGATTGAGGTAAGTAACAGTTATAAAATTTTTCCAGAGGATATGAAATCGCGGATTTTGTGTTGTATGACTATTTTGGAGGTGACACAGATGCTAGGTAACGGGCGTGTGATCGTGCACCGAAGGGATTGTGACTTGGTTTATCTCGTGAGACTATGGAATCGAATAGCCTACTGTTTACTATGTGTTACTCAGTTTTAATGGAAATTAGCTGCACTTCATGTTAGAAATCAACGTTTTAGGCCCTGTGATATCACTTTTGGGACCCATAGAGGTTATGTACTTGCTAAATTAGCTGCTCATTGTTGTTTTGCACTCAGTCATAGCTTTTCTTGCTTATTATGCCTTTGTTTCTTACTATTCATTGTTGATACATGTTATTATCTTTGTTTTGGCTGTTTTATATGATTTCAAAGAGCCCGAGAGACTAGGAAGGTTATTGACTGAGTGAGGCCTAGGGCCAAGTGGGCAGATATTGATATCATGGCATGTGAGATGTTCGTACATCTCGTGAGTTGTCCGTTCGAATCTTGATTTGATATTATGGCATTTGAGTTGTCCGTGCGGGTCTTGTTTTGGTATTATAGCACGTGAGTTTTTCTTGCAGCACGTGAGTTGTCCAATGTAGATTATAGCGTTTGGGCTGAAGGAGCCCCTCCGGAGTCTGCACACCCCCAGTAAGCGCAGGTACCTATTGATTGTGACTTGTGATTACAGAGGACTGAGAGCCGAGTGACTGAGCTTTCGAGATGAGCAGAGTGACTATTGTCTTAAGAGACTGTATTTGCTTTCAATTATTGCTGCACTTAGTTGTTATTTGTCCTTGTTGTACAACTCTATGGAAAACATGATATCTGGTTTACTTGAGCACAAACAGATTGGACATAAACTGCTAGATTTGAAAGCATGCCTATTCTTTATTGAAATAAACTGAAATAAACTGTGTTTATATAACTCATCACTGCTTCTCAGTTCCTTTATTTGTTTCTATTAATTACTGAGTTGGAAGTACTCATGTTACTCCCTGCATCTTGTGTGCTGATTCAGGTGAGACCCATCAAGGAGGTTATTGAGTTTGTGGACAGTCCTCTATCGGGGACATACGAGATAGCTGTTGGCGTCCGCAATCCTTGTCTCTCCACCGTTTGTTATATTTATTTCTATTTTTGGTACTAGGCAAACTATTATAAACTTTAAATTCTAGACTAGTTGTAGATGCTCATGTCGGGCTATCTTTTCCGCATTCTATTTTGATTTTAACTCTTTTATGAGATCCCTGCTATGAAAAAGCTTTGACTTACATTTTAATGAAATATTGAAGTGTTTCTGGAAGGTGACGGCATGCCCAGTACCACGATGGGCACCATCACGAAAGGGTACAGTTTGGGTCGTGACTAGTTGATATCAGAGCCTAAGTTACATAGGTCTCACGAGTCATGAGCAAGTTTAGTAGAGGCTTGCGGATCGGTAAAGAGACGTCTGTACTTATCTTCGAGAGGCCGCAGAACCCTTAGGAAACTTCACATTCTTGAATTCTTATTATACGAACCTGTTGATTCTGGTAACTAAAGTTTTGTTATTCTATTCTCTCACAGATGGTGAGGACACGCGCTACTCGTTAGGTCAGACAGCCACCAGTACTACCAGTTGGGGCCGCGAGAGGCCGAGGTCACGATAGAGCCCGTGGTACGGTTCAGGATTATGTCCTGGAGCCAGCTCAGGCACCAGCTGCGCCTATTGTTATTCCAGGCCTTCGGGAGGCCTTGGCTCAAATCATGACCTTGTGCACCGGTGTCGCTCAGGCGGTCTCTATTTTGTCTTAAGCAGCCACTTCTCAGGCGGGGAGAGGTGCTCAGACTCCTGCCACTCCCATAGCCGAGAAGGTGATGCAGGGACTTCAGACACCGGGGTCACCACCAGCACATCCGGTTGCATCTACTCAGGACTATGTGGTTCCACTCATGCCTGATGATGAGCAGCGTAGATTGAAGAGGTTTGGGAGGCTCCAGCTTGCGACTTTCATAGGTGTAGAGGGCGAGGATGCCCAGGGTTTCTTTGAAAGATGTCAGAGGATCCTCTGTACAACGGGTATTTTGGAGACCAGTAGGGTCTCGTTCACCAATTTTCAGTTTACTAGAGCTGCTTCACTTGGTGGGACACTTGTGAGAGGCATAGGCCGGTTGGTGCAGTGCCACTTACATGGCAGTAGTTCTCCATACTCTTCAAGAGAAGTATGTGCCGCACTCATGCAGTTAGGAGTTACACAGATAGTTTGAGCAATTTTGTCATTAGGATATGATGTGACATGGTACGAGATGAGATTTTCTATGTTTGCCCGTCATGCTATTTGGTTGGTTGCCATAGATAGGGAGAGGATCAGGAGGTTCGTTGATGGCCTCGCATATCAACCGTGGATCCTCATGAATAGTGAGAGGGTGTCTGATGCTTCGATTGAGGAAGTTGTTGACATTGCTCGGGAGATAGAGTCAGTTCGGTGCCAGGAGTGAGGCTAGAGGGAGGCCAATAGGACTCGTGGATTAGGGAGTTTTGGTGGCATTCCTTATGGGCGTAAGCTCCGCCACGGTAGGGGTCGTCCCTATAGACTTGCTGAGACGACCCAACCAATTCATCGTTGTGTGTCAGTCAGCCGTAGCCCTCACACTGCTCACTTAGGCCAGTCTTCATTCATGGCACTACCAACGCAGAGCTCTCACCACGCATCAGCTTAGGATTCTACTGGTAGTTCCACGGGGTATCAATAGTAGCAGTTCCATCAGAGGAGGGGTTGTTTCGAGTGCAGGGATATTGGCCATATCAAGGGAGATTGCCCTAGGTATTTTAGTGGGACTCCGCAGTAGAGTTATCTTCCAATGGCATCAGCACAAGCATCTACACCACCCGCCAACTCAACTCGGGGTAGAGCTTAGTTAGCCAAGCTTGCCCAATAGGAGGAGGTTGATCACTTGGGGGTCAGGCCCATTACTATGCACTTCTTGCCAGACTAGATGGTATTGATATAGATGTTGTGATCACACTTATTATCTCAGTATGTCACCAAGATGCTTCGGTATTTTTTGACCCTGGCTATACTTATTCATATGTGTCATCGTACTTTGCTCATTATTTTGATATGCCCCATGAGTGTCTAGTTTCATATGTCTGTATATTTATACCAGTGGGCGATACTATTGTTGTAGACCGAGTATACAAGTCAGGGTATCGCCAACTGGGATGTTCTTAAGATATCGTTCAGGACTTGTTATGGCCATTATGAGTTCCTCGTGATGTCTTTTGGGCTGACTAATGCCCTAGCAACGTTCATGCATCTGATAAAAGTGGTGTTTCAGCTTTATCTCGACTCATTCATTATTGTATTCATTGATGATATCCTGGTGTACGTTTTTGCAAAAATTATCGAATTCAAAATAAAATCTTGTAGATAGGAGGAGCACAACGAGCATTTGAGGGTTATATTGTAGCGACTGAGGAAGGAGAAGCTTTGTGCCAAGTTATATAAGTGTGAGTTTTGGCTCAGTTCACTAGCGTTCTTGTGACACGTGGTGTCTACCGAGGGTATTAAAGTTGATCTGAAGAAGATAGAGGTGACCCAGAATTGGCCCAGACCATCCACAACCATAGAAATTCAGAGTTTTCTTGGTTTGGATGGCTACTACTATCGGTTCATTCATTGTTTCTCGTCTATTGCATGGCCCTTGGCCAGATTGACCCAAAAGGGTGCTCCTTTCAGGTGGTCGGAAGAGTGTGAGGCGAGATTTTAGAAGCTCAAGACTGCCTTGACCACAACTTCATTGTTAGTTCTGACATCCGCTTCTCGTTCTTATACCGTATATTGTGATGCATCTCGGATCGGCATTGGGTGTGTTTTGATTTAGGCGGGTAGAGTGATTGCTTATGCTTCGCATCAGTTGAAGCCCTATGAGAAGAACTACCCTGTTCATGATTTGGAGTTGGCTGCCATTGTTCACGCATTAATTATTTGGAGGCACTATCTCTATGGTGTCTTGTGAGGTTTTTACTGACCATCGTCGCCTCCAACACTTGTTCAAGCAGAAAGATCTTAATTTGAGGCAGGAGAGATGGTTGGAGCTGCTAAGGGACTAGGATATTACCACTTTTGTACAATCCGGGAAAAGCCACTATAGTGGTCGATGCCTTGAGTAGAAAGGCAGTAAGTATGGGTAGTCTTGCATTCCTTCATGTTGTTCAGAGACCCCTTACCGTTGATGTTCAGGCCTTGGCCAATCAGTTCGTGAGATTGGATATTTTGGAGACCAGTCGGTTCCTATCTTGTGTGGTTTCTCGGTCATCCTTATTCGATTGCATTAGAGAGCGCCAATATGATGATCCTCATTTCCTTGTCCTCAAGGACAGGGCTCAGGACGGTGATTCCAGAGATGTGACTATTGGTGATGATGGGGCACTGAGGATGCAGGGTTGTATATGTGTGCTCAATGTGGATGCGCTACGGGAGTTGATTTTGGAGGAGGCCCACAGTTTGCATTATTCCATCCATTCGGGTGTCGCGAAGATGTATCAGGATCTGAGACAGCACTATTGGTGGAGGAGAATGAAGAAATAAATAGTTGGGTTTGTAGCTTGGTGTCTCAACTGTCAGCAGGTGAAATATGAGCATCAGAGACCGGGCGGCTTGCTTCAGCAGATAGAGATTCCAGAGTAGATGTGGGAGTGGATCACCATGGAATTCGTAGATGGGCTCCTACGGAATTCGTGAAAGTTTGATGCTATTTGGGTTATTGTGGATCGGCTGACCAAGTCCGCGAACTACATTCATGTAAGCACAACCTATTCTTCATAGCGGTTGGCTAAGATTTTTCATCAGAGAGACTGTTTGCCTTCATGGGTGCCAGTTTCTATCATTTCAGAAAGAGGCACGCAGTTTGCATCGCAGTTTTAGAGGGCCGTCCAGCGAGAGTTGGGCACTCAGGTTGAGTTGAACACAACATTTCACCCTCAAACGGACAGACCCGAGCGCACTATTCAGATATTGGGTGACATGCTACGCACGGAGATTACTTACAACAATAGTTATTAGTTGATTATTAAGATAGCTCCATACGAGGCTTTATTTGGGAGGCGTGTAGGTCTCTAGTAGGTTGGGTTGAACCGGGTGAGGCTAGGCTTTTGGGTCTAGACTTTGTTAAGGATGCATTAGACAAGGTGAAATTGATTTAGGAGGGGCAACGCACGGCACGGTTGAGACAGAACAGTTATGCTGACAGAAAGGTCCGTGATGTGTCTTACATGGTTGGGGAGATGGTCTTGCTGAAGGTTTTACCCATGAAAGGTTTATGAGATTTCTTAAGAAGGGAAAATGGAGCCCTCGGTTCATTCAGCCATTTTAGGTGCTTCAGACGATTAGAGAGGTGGCCTATGAGCTTGCTTCGCTACCTAGCTTATCGAGTGTGCATCAAATATTTCATGTTTCTCTGCTTGGAAAGTATATTGGCGATCCGTATCATGTTTTGGATTTCAGCACGGTTTGGTTGGGCAGTGATATGACTTATGATGTAGAGCCAATGGCTATTTTGGAGCGACAAGTCCTAAAGTTGAGACCAAAGGACATAGCATAAGTAAAACTGTAGTGGAGAGGTCAGTTCGTAAAGGAGGCTACTTGGGAGACCGAGTGGGAGATGTGGAACAGATATCTGCACCTATTTATGGCTCCAGGTATGTTTCTAGATCCGTTTGAGGATGAACGTTTATTTAAGAGGGGGAGGATGTAAGAACCCTGCCAGTCGTTTCGAGAGTTATAGCCCCATTTTCCCATTTTCTACTTCTTTTGGGTTCTTTACCTGTGTTTTGACTCACCGGGTTAGTTGGTTCGAGCACGGAGTGGTTTCGGAGTGAATTGAGAAACATAGTCTCTTATTTGGAAACATAAGCAGGAAGAGTTGACCGGAAATTGACTTATGTGTAAACTGTCGCGCCCCCTTTTTCCTCGCGGAATCGGGTTTCGACATTCATATGAACAACTCATTTACTTTTGGGAATTGGGTATGGAATTTGAAGAGTCGCCACCTAACGGATTTAAGGTGCGTTAGGGCACCTAAAGCAAGTAACTCATAAAACCGGTTTGAATTACCAAAGATTGGGTAAGGGCTCGAAATAACCATGAGGGGAAGGTGTTAGGCACCCCTCGTGGTCCACAACGGTGGGTCCCGGCCAAACTCAAATTATGTGAATTAGTCTTATAAACAGATAAAGCAAATTAGACAAATTGATATTATATTTAAAACAAGGGGTAAATGGGGGTCCTAGGTTTCTTAGCCTACAGGATCACTTCTGTACGATGCTTGGTAATCATCCCCAAGTTGGGGTGCTTCACATAACATTAGTGCACAGGTCATCATATCCTTTACTACCCAATTACCCTCCCCTTAGTGGTTACATAAGCGATTCTAATTAAACGTTCTATATGCGTGCATTACCCGTCCCTTCCTTATGGCCTTGGAGGTGTTTAGGGCCTCTAATTAAGGCAGTTCTAGACTCTCCTAAAGTGCTTTAAAGGATAAAATCTAAGAGACAAGCAAAAAACAATAGGACATTCACATAGGGGCAATTAAGGGTTCACTTTTACCTCCTCACACGAGCAGACAACAACGTCTCAAACAGCAAGATTTCAGATATTTCAAAGGATCCTACAGCAGGATATCTAGGTGAGCATGGCAAATAGAATATATGCAACACTATGTTAAAGCGAGGCGATAGAAACCTAATCAGTTTGCCTACTGATTTTAGGGCTTGCTGAATCTGGACTATTCACAAATAACCAAAGCACAGTTTTATAGTTTACATGATTTTAGTCGCCCTACAAGCTTGCCTAAGCGTGTATCAGTGATGTCCTATGAACATGGTATATGGTCATTAATCAGAAGTGCAATAAACCAATAAACAATTTTAAGCAGGTAGTTTCGTTCATTAGGCCCTATAGGCATGCTGTCTTGGTATAAAAACTGATTTTAAACTTATAGACGTGGTAGCTAAATGCATAAATTAGTTTTTAGAATCCTATAGACATGGTATCTAAATGCAGCAATTTGTATTAAAAACCTTATTTGCATGCAAAAAACTGATT
Source organism: Nicotiana attenuata (assembly GCF_001879085.1). Taxonomy (NCBI): domain Eukaryota; kingdom Viridiplantae; phylum Streptophyta; class Magnoliopsida; order Solanales; family Solanaceae; genus Nicotiana; species Nicotiana attenuata. The sequence continues at coordinate 2,868,324 of NC_031997.1, read as the reverse complement.
TAAACCTTGTTGGCATGCACAGACTAATTTTAAGCTTACAGGAAATGTGTCTAAAATGCAAGATTGCTAAACCCTATAGGCATGGTATCTAGAATGCACATAAGCAAACATTGCAGCAAACTTACAGGTATGGTATCTAAATAAACAAACATTGCAATAACCTATAGGCGTAGTGTCTAGATTGCGGGACTGATTTTAAATCCTATGGGCACAGTAGCTACCATTTCCCAACAATATATATATATAAGAATCCCTCCAATTTTACTAATATCCCCAATATCTGTTTACAAAGAAATTATTATTACAAACCAACATATATAACAAATTACAGAAATGGAACTGCTAGAACTATAGGGAGCCTAAATAGGCCCAAATAGTAAACCTGAAGAATCAGGCCTTCAACCAAGTATGAACATTCCAATACCCTCATAGTGCACCCAATGGTATCCTGGTGTGTCAAAGTTCTCAAGGGCCTCAGGGACCCCAGGCAATGCTCACACCAGAAAAACTTTTCAAATTAACCTTTTTGTGAGCAAGTTTGGAAAGCCAGCCCCACTATGTCAAAGTTTAGAGGTGTCTGATGGACTCCTAGGCAATGCTCACACTGGAGGGGGAAAGACCCTAGGTGTTCTAAGAGTAGGGGTTGAAAATAGGAGATAGTTTTTTTTTTAGTAAAATAGTTTTGGATTCTCATGAAGTAAGGAGCAAACAGCAAACAGGGTCACTCAATTCCAGTGACTCAAACAAAGGTCCCAACAATCAAACAATATACAGAAACAGGATCACTTAGAGTTTCAACTTTGTTTATTAGCTGCTACTAGGTGAGCAAACATTAAGTAAAGACATGGCATGCTGGGATCAATCATACAGTCACATACAAAGGGGTAGTAGGGATTGGGAGCAATGTTAGTCAAAAGCCTGCGAGAGGTGAACATGATAGAAAGAACATGCTAAAACAGACATAGGCCTAATTTAGATATTAGCAGGCATGCAGACTTGCTGAAAGCAGAAGCACATAGGTCTAGGAGAAACAGAAGTAAACGGTTGAAAGCAAAACACTCATAGGTTTAACCAAACAGAAGTAGACATGCTATTGTAGTAAACACATAGGTTAAACAGAAGTAGACATGCTATTACAGTAATCACATAGGTTAAACAGGAGTACACGTGTTATTGCAATAAACACATAGGTCAAATTGAATAGCAGGAAGCATATAGTCTAATTGAATAGCAGTAAACATGCTGATAACGGGGCACATAGTTAGATCGAATAGCAGTAGAACATATAGGTTCATAAGAAAAACATGCTGATTATAAGGAAACACACATTGGTTTAATTGAATGGCAGTAGTGGAAGCATACCAGTTAAGAGATAGCAATAGGAGAGTAAAGCAAACAGGGTCTGAAGGTCTAGCCTTGGCTCCCAACCGGCTAGACAATATAGCATCAGAGAGTAGAAGATTGTGATAGAGGAAAAGAGCAAGAACTTCGTATATTTTCTATGCCTATGTGTGTGTGTTGAACTATGTTTTTTCTGTTAAAGAAAGAATGAAACTTATATAGCATTGAGCAAAGTAAACTGTTTACCGTGAAAATGGTAACAACAATTAAATTTGTAAATGGGACTCTAAAAATACGTGATCTATTCCCGAGCTAGTTTGGAAAGGTGATTAGTGCTAAACGTGAAGTAAAATAATAAAGATCGAGCTAGCCAAAAACGATAATCGAACCTGTAAGGGGCATTTCCGAGCTTAGGACAAGCCGGTAGATACCTCGGGGCAAGACCTCGAGCCTACCTCGGGCCTATCGACAGTAATCTTATTGAGGGTAGTTGGGAAGGGAATAACAGATAAATATACAAGTAAGTAAGGCTTTATATGATCAAGTTTGAGTGAAACGTTTGAAGAACAGATCAAGAAACAACAAAATGCTGAAGACAATCTCGAGATATAATAGACAAATCGAGAGAATAGCTATCGGTGAATATGACTTAAAACCAGAGAGGAATTTAGAGAAAGAGAGAGAGAATATTATTACTTTCTTTATAAGGCCAATAGGAGATATCTTACAAGGTGTTGGTGACCCTTCTTTTATAGAAAAAAAAGGGGGCATACAAACTTAATATAATAAACAAATACAATAAAAGAATGAGATTTGACAGCCTGCATTTCTTTGTAGAAGAACTGGTGTCGAGCCGTTTGGAGAAGTCTCACGGGCCCCAGTCACATCCCTCGAGGAATATCTTCGCCCATCGGGGTCTTAATCGATGCTCGATCTGGGCAAGGCATTGGCTAGGTCTTAAGGGGGAACCGAACCGAGATCCCGTGCCTTCGGGATTTGCTCTTCGAAGCACTATGTTGAGGAGAGTTGGTCTCCCGATTTCCTCGCATACAGATAGTCTCCGCGTTTCTTAGAGGGAAGTGATAAGAAATGTTTTTGACGCTCCTCCTCGAGGTCCTAGACATGCCATTACGCCGATGGATCAGCCTTTCTCCATAGATGTCGAGGCGTTTTTCCTTCCTGCTTCTTTAGAACCTTTCGGAAGTATTATGATCCCTCGCTTTTCGGGGCCGTATCGTCGTTGTTGCCACTCTATGCTGCCATTTGGTCGCTATCATTTCATCTTTTATGAACGTATTAATTTAGCCTGTCGTTACACTTTTCGAGGGCGATAATAGCGCCGTCGGTTACTTTGTTTTTTTCCTCTATGTATATGGGGCTCCCTTGGGATGAGTTCTTCATTCAGAAGGCCTCCTTCGATACATGTTTTCCTTGCTTTCCTTGCCACTTTTCTGTCCTTGGTTGCTTTGCAATGATTGGGGCCTATGGCCTTAAGATATTTTATCGGTCAAGCCATGGGCCAGCCCTCGATCTTTCCTGGGCAGGACGGGCTTGTCCTGCTGTGATGCTATTGTTGTTGTTGTTGTTAGCTTGGTATAGCGACATAGGAGGTCGGTGTCCCCTGATCCGGAGAATGATTTTAGCTTGGTATAGCGACACCGCTGCTCAAGAGGGGGATCAAATTATACACTACTGCTCACCCTCCTTCACCGGCCCGGCGTGTTACATCCCCTTTGGATTCCAGGGGAAGTGGTGATTGGCTCCACTCGGCCGTTGCGTTCCGGGCCAAGGTGACATCTCGAGAAGTGGCTTCGGGGGAAATATGCAGGCGGAGTCCGCGCTAGCCGAAATTTTCACCTAGCCACTTCTCGCCTTCCTCTGGCATTCCCTCGTCATTTTGCTCTTCTCCTGGCTTCCTTTTGAAGATGCCATTTTGGTGAGATAGGGATGAGATCCTGGCGTGGGCCGAATTTGGATGATATTGTCTTTGAGGTCATATGACCGGAAGGATGACTTCGGAAGCACTACACGTAGGATGCTCCCTTTTGGACTTTGTATGTTGCCTGTATTCTCTCCCTTTTTCTTTTTTGTAAAAGAAGCTTTTGTAATCATGTAAGATGCAATTGTATATAAGGATTTATACGAATATAAATATGTTTTTTACTGGTTTTCTGCTTCCAATCCCTGCCCTTTTCCGATATATCCTTATGTCTGTTGAAAGCCTTGGTTTGTTATCGACCACTGATGAAGCATTTTCCCGAACCCCGTGTTGGTCGGTGTGGCTTTCATCGAACCCAATAATCAAGCTTCTGACCGAGCTTAAGCCAACCTGACATATCCAGGCCGTCGATTCCCTCAGATTACGTGGAGATAGTTGACGGCATCTTGGGTTCCTTGGGAGAGGCGTTGAGAGGTGATCATATGGGGGGCCCTTCTAGACCATAGATAATTCTCCGGAATATGTTTGAATTTACTTTGGAGATTCGCCCATGCGGGGCGCTACATTGGTTTTGTTCGGAGCTTTGATAAATGTGAAATAGCCTTGTTTTTTTGCCACTTGACACGGGTTCTTTTTGGTTCCTCTGTTGGCCGACCCGAGAGACCGGTGTTATGAGGGTCTCCCAAATTATGCTGAATTCCGAGGCCTCCGGGGGTAATGCCCAAAATGTAGGTCATCTTTGGGTACCCGGAGACTTTATTGATCTGGGTGTGGATGATCCTCCCGGGCTGCCTGAGATATATTTCTGCTTCCTTCTTGGCGTTTGTTTGCTCTTGCGCCCTTCGGGGCTTTTGGGGACGATACCCCGGATGCAGGTCATCCTCGAGTGCACTGGTGAGCCCTGTGGATGTGGGTAATTCCCTCAGAGAGCGTAAGGTTGGCTCTCGGCGTCTACTCCTACGGAGTGGAAGTCGCGAACACGGGCGTATGTCCCGTTATCTGGCGTTGGCCTCTGACGTTGTTCCCCGACACCTTCTTTACTTATTTTCAGGGGGACAAGAAGATGTCGTGCAGGGGCGTATCTCGTGTTTTCCTTCTTGTACACGAAGCTCCCTCTTGTGGACTTGCGACGGCCTTAGATCCGGGCTGGTTCTTTTAGGACCTGAGCCTTGGACAATCTCGAGCCTGGTCTTCGAGGTTCACCTCAACTTGTCCTGTGAGAATGTCCCGGTTCAGATGAATGTGATCGAGAGAACTGAGTCTGGACTTTCAAAGGTCAGGGCCGGGGTAATCGATGCAGAAGTTGTATCAAGCCGACTCAGGGCTGATCGAGAGATGTAGACTTTGTATGGGGGAAGCTGCTGTCGTTCAGTCCGAGTTGAGTCAAGCCCTCGATCACGAAGAGAGGGTCGAAGAACGTGTTTGTTGTTTGAACCTGGAGGGAAGTGTTCGAGATAGCTGGAGCAAGGGCCTTGTCTTTTCATAGGAGTTGGCCTGAGCCAAGGTGGATGAAGGCGATGTTTGGCCACTCCTTGTGGACGCTGCAGAGGGCGTTCTTTTTGACGAAAAATAGAGGTTCCATTGTTTCGTAACTTTGTTTCTGGCGTGCCTGTAGGCGGAGAATGTTTTTGAATGTAATATATGAAATTTTTTTAAGGCTTTTGTTCCTTTTTAACCTTTTTTCCTGTCATTGCTCTCGATCGCACAAATCGGTTTTGGAGGTAGTCTCCGAGTTGCACCATGGCTCGAGCTTGGGTAGGTCCTCCGGCTCCCATCTACCTTTATGGGCGGAAGGCGGTGATCCTCCGTGCTTCTAGGCCGGAGAGATTTCATGGGTTCGTGTTCTGGGAATTTGCCTTTTCTGCCAATGGTGTAATGATAGTGCCGCTTGGGTCATCTCTTCAGGCGTATCCGCTGTTTAATTATTCTCGGGTTCTGCATTCGGGTGTCTCGAGACACATCAGGAGAAGCGGGCCAGCAAAAATAACCTACGACTAGATGGCCCAATGGTCAAAGGGTAATTATTTCGTAGCTTTTTTGCCGAGGAGTATCCCAATCAGGTCGGTGCGGGGGGCTCCTTTTCCCGGAGGAATTAGCCCAAGCCAAGAGGACAATCGGGGAGCTTGGTTGTCGTTTGCCGAGGCCATAAAAGGCGTATTTTGACAAGCGGTTTTCCTCTCGGTGCAGGGCGTAGATTTGACCGTTCTATAGTCGCGAGGTCCCTGCAGAGGGAGAGGGCACCTTGCGTGCTTGATATATATATATATATATATATATATATATATATATATATATATATACGAAAAAAGAGAGGTTTTTTGTTTCTTTGGTACCTTTTTTATTTGGGCGAAGCGAAAGATAGCGGCTTACTTTACTTGTTGGGGCCGAGTTGGAGAGGGCCCCTTACTGCGTAGGCAGTAGCGGGGAATATGCAGATAGGGGGATTCCCGTGGCGATTTGGGCTAGCGGCTTGGATCCTTTTTTTGATGTTCCAAGGGAGCGGAGTTTTGATGCCGAGTTCCTGATATCTTAAGGTTCAGTCTCCGAGTCATGTCATGACTTGAGCTCCGTTTGGCCTTCCACTTTCTTCCCGTATGTATGGGAGGAGGGTGATGACCCCTTGTGTTTCTGAACTGAAGCGGCTTTGTGGGCGAGCGACACAGAGATTTGCCTCGGCTGTTGCCGTGCTTCTTGGGCGTTAGTCGAATTGCCTTCGGGTTCGGTCTCTGAGTCGGGATCCTGACTTGGGCTTATCCTACCTTCGAGCTCGTTTTGGCTGGCGATAATGATGTTTATTCTCTGTCTTCGGGCGTTTGGCGATTTTCTTGGAGCTAGTCTCCGAATTGGGAGGTAATGGTCTTCGTGTCGTACCTTCGGGCGTACCACAATCAATGAGTCCGGTCTCTGAATCTTGTCATGATTCGAGCTGCAATCAGCCTTTGACCCTTTCAGAGGTTCTGGTTAGCCTCCCTTAGGCGTTTTGATGATCTTCTAGGTCCAGTCTCCGAGTCGCGTTGCGGTTCGAGCTGTAATTTACCCTTGAATCTCATTTGAGTTTTCGACCAGTGGTGGTAGCCTTTCTGTTGCTTGGTCATCGAGATCTTTCAGTATGAGGTCCGGAGGTTTTGCTTGGCCGGCGATAATGGCGCTTATGCTGTTTGGTCGTAGAGACTTCTTGATATAGGGCCTGGAGGCTGGCTTAACCGGCGACAATGGCACTTACACTGTTTGGTCGTAGAGACCTTTTGATATGAGGCCCGGAGGCTTTGCTTTGTTTAACTATTTTTGATCTGATCTCCGAATCGGGTTACGATTCGAGCTCTCTTTAATCCTCAAGTTGTCAATTTTCAATTTGATGGTCGTAGAGACCTTTCGGTGTGAGGCCCGGAGGCTTTTCTTAGCCGGTGACAATGGCACTTACGCTATTTTGATGTGAGGCCCGGAGTTTTTTTGTAGGCTTTGTTTCCTCTCGTTAAGGTCTTATTGATTATTTTGCCTGACCCGTCGTCGGTTCTAAAAGAACCTCGATTTCAAGTCGTAATCGGCGATGTTTTGAGCACCTCAGAAGGTTCATAGCCCATAGGTCGAGTAGATTGACGCTTTTTTGATTTTGGAGCCGACGTGGTCGGGACTCGTTTTTTGCCTATTGAGGGAAGCCTGTGTTTTAACCGGTTCTTTCCGAAGTAGATTCCGAGGATTTTTTAGCAACAGTGGGGCGTCCCCGAGTCGCTTTTTTTGGGCTGTAGCAGCCATTCCGACCGTAGTTGTATGCATTTGGCCGGGGCTATTTTTGATCCCGAGAAGCAGTTTTAGGCATCCACACCGAGGGTATGCCCTTTAGGGACTCTTACAAATGCGACGTGTAGCCTAAACTGCGGGATTTTTCATGCCTGTTGAGGTCTTATAGTTTGTCATGCCTGTTGAGGTCTTACAGTTTATCATGCCTGTTGAGGTCTTACAGTTTATCATGCCTGTTGGGGTCTTATAGTTTATCATGCCTATTGAGGTCTTACAGTTTGTCATGCCTGTTGTGGTCTTACAGTTTAGGGAAAATAGATTTAGTTTTGTCGAGGCTGCCCGTTAGGGTCTTACAATTTCGGATTTTCCAGTGTGTGGCGATTGGCGACAGTCTCCGAGTCGTGGAGTTCGCTTGAAGAAAGCTTCTTGTGAGCTCGGAGCTGTTTTGCGGAGGCTTGGTGAGCCCAGAGTTCCGACCCTAGGGTGTCGGGGTGTCTTTGATGTAGAGGTTTTTTGCTGAGGATAAATTGAAATATTTTTCTTCGAGGCGTCGAAGGCTTGGAAAATACTCTTTATTGCTTGGCGAAAATATAAGTTGTAAAATACATGTTGCTCTATTGTCGTGAGTCTGGTCTACATGGGTATGTCTCTCCTGATTATCCGATGTGCTTGTATGGTTCCATATTGGAAAAGAGAGAGAGAGATCGCGGACTTGTTGGGTCCCTTCCCTGGGGACGTGCAGTCCTGCTAATAATCTTGTTGGCGGAACCCTTTTCCTGATAGAAACCCGATCGAGGAAAGAATTACAGGTGGCCCCATGGCGGCCGCGGATCCACGAATCGGGATCCAGAACCACCGAATGCCTTGGCTGCCTGCATGCGTACAGATTAGCAACAAGAAAAGAAAAAGGGAAATGATAAAAGGATTCTGCGTTCCTGGTAGTATGCCCCTCGGTAGCCTTATTCCTCGTCCGCCCAGGCTGGGTCAAAGACGCTAATGCTCTTACCCTTTGACCTTATTTCTGGATAACGCCGGTCAAGGGCGTAAGGCAAGGAATCTCCTTATGTCGCTTGTAGCCAGATGCTTTGGCTCCGCGTTTATCGTGGAGTTTCACACCCTTGGAGGAGTAGGGCCGGGGTTGCGTCCCGGGCGACGTATTCGCCGCTGTCTGCACAAAGCGTCTGCATCCTTTGTCACCCGGCGTATTAGCCTGAGCTCGGGCAGGCCGTGCAGTGGGAGCAATTTGGATATTGTGGCAGTCGCCATTGGGGACACATTAGCGGTCCGGCGTGAGGGCGACATTGGTCCGGACTGTCGTATTGGCTTTGGCCCGACATTGTCGGTACATCTTTAGCTGATATACCTGTAATCATTAATGTATGTTTTATTTTAAAATGAGCTCGAACGAAAGAAGGGATTACCAATACGTTAATGCAATGCCGAGGTGGAGTCTCGACGTCCTTTCTCCTCGAGCGAGAGGGTGTCCTTGGGGAGTACTCCCCAGATCGTCCCCTTCTGTCGACGGGCACTTGCATTCTATGTTCTACGGATCATAGTGGGGTGCCGCCATCCTTTAACGGTCATGACGATATGTCGCCGCTTGCCGGCTCTGCTTTGTTCGATTTCCCCTTATCCGTTGAGCTAGATCTGGGATCGCTTGCTTGGCGATGCTTTGTGGTCACCTTTCTCGGATAGCATAGTTGCTGCTCTCTTGGGTCTGTAACTCCGATCATTTTGTGACTCTCGTGGTGGGCCACGGTTTCCTTGGAGGGATTTTGGTCGAATAGGTCTGAGCCATCCGGAGTTACCGTCTTTACTTATCGTGACCACTATGCTTGGAACTGTATAGTTGAAGTCGAACTTTATCGAGCGAGGTTTCTTTGCCGGTTGCATTTCGTTGCACCCAGTATCATTGGGGGTTCCTCGAAGGTGTCATCTCGGGCCACCGCCTTGTTGTCCCGAGATGCGCTGTGCCTCGGATCGTTTCAGTATGGTGAGCGGGTCCCCGAGATCGGATGTCGAAAAGTGATGCCATGACGTGGTTTCTTCCGGGTGAATTTCTTCCAATCTCCTCATCGAGACGGGCCCGAGTTCGTCCAGTTTTATGGGTTGCCGTTCCTGAACGGGCGTGCGTGAGTCGAGATGTACCTGTGAGGACTTGGGGTCCTGTCTTCCCCAGGGAATTTCGTTGTGTCTGACTTTTGCAAAATGAGTCCCGGGATCGTATCTCCAGGAGACGGTTGTTGTAGGAATCTCCGCAAGCGTGTGTCGACCTTTTCAATAATGTCCTCTAGCATCCTTACCGTTGCAGGATAATTCGTTGGTTCGTCGTTGCCCGATACTTTGGATACTTGCTCGAAGGGACTAGATATTTTGGGTGCTGTCGCGCCAAGAGTCTACGGGCAGCTCTGTAGCTGAGAGATAGCCAAACGTTGTTCCTGCAACATTTCAAAAAATAACACGAAAATCAACTTCCCGTTCTACCGGGGCTGGGATTATTCGGGTTTACTGTCGTTTAGCGTGTTGCGTATCGTCATTGATGTGCAAGACTTCGTTACCCCGCTATGCAGCGTATGAATCCATATCCACTCGGACCGATCTAGATGCGTTATCGGGGTCCTGCGGTGTCGCGCAAGCCGTTAGGGTGGCCACATTGTTTTCCTTGTGATTTGTGGGGTTATCGTCCTCGATTTCCCTTATCGAGCTGACCATTAACCTAAAATCGAAAGGTCATGGGCAAGAAAAAGTGTGAGAGATATCGTGCGCTTAAGTGACGAAACTACCAAGAAAATAATCACTATTATTTTTAGCCCCACGGTGGGCGCCAAATTGTTTACCGTGAAAATGGTAACAACAATTAAATTTGTAAATGGGACTCTAAAAATACGTGATCTATTCCCGAGCAAGTTTGGAAGGGTGATTAGTGCTAAACGTGAAGTAAAATAATAAAGATCGAGCTAGCAAAACACGATAATTGAACCAGTAAGGGGCGTTTCCGAGCTTAGGACAAGCCGATAGATACCTCGGGGCCAGACCTCGAGCCTACCTCGGGCCTATCAAGGGTAATCTTATCGAGGGTAGTTGGGAAGGGAATAACAAATAAATATACAAGTAAGTAAGGCTTTATATGATCAAGTTTGAGTGAAACGTTTGAAGAACAGATCAAGAAACAATAAAATGCTGAAGACGATCTCGAGATATAATAGACAAATCGAGAGAATAGCTATCGGTGAATATCACTTAAAACCAGAGAGGAATTTAGAGAAAGAGAGAGAGAGAATATTATTGCTTTCTTTGTAAGGCCAATAGGAGAAATCTTACAAGGTGTTGGTGACCCTTCTTTAATAGAAAGAAAAGAGGGCGTCCAAACTTAATATAATAAACAAATACAATAAAAAGAATGAGATGTGACAGCCTGCATTTCTTTGTAGAAGAACTGGCGTCAAGCCGTTTGGAGAAGTCTCGCGGGTCCCAGTCACATCCCTCGGGGAATATCTTCGCCCATCGGGGTCTTAATTGATGCTCGATTTGGGCAAGGCATCGGCTAGGTCTTTAGGGGGAACCGAACTGAGTTCCCGTGCCTTCGGGATTTGCTCTTCGAAGCACTATGTCGAGGAGAATTGGTCTCCCAATTTCCCCGCATACATAAACCAATAAGGCAAGGAAAATTAATGGCAGATAAATAATGTGTGCAAATCAATTAACCAGTCAATTAGGGCTAACCTAATCAATTAATTTCACTTAAATAATAGAGAATCTCATACGAAATTAGTCAGCAAGGACGATGAAGTTAAATAAGGTAAGCAATAATTCTAAAGACCATAGGTTAGACTAATTAATCTAAATAAGGCAGGTAGTACCAATTAAAAATTATAAATGAGGAAAATAGGTAAAATCATGGGGAAGTACTAATTTAAAAACAAAAAATATGATCTGAAACCTAAGTAAAAATCAGTGAATCTATTTTGATTGACAGAGACAAACAATAGCGAGAAAAATTAAAGCGGACAGAGAGGAAAACGAACAAACAAAGGACTAGAACATAAGAGTAAAGATTACCAGCTTCAAACACTCAGAAACTTTTAGCAAAGTTTTTGCAGAAACAAGAAGAAGTGGAACCCTAGTTTTAGAGAGACATTAGTATCGATTAATCGTAAGGAAAGTAGAAAACCTGTAAAAAATGCTATAGAAACTCAAAACCACTTCAAATCTACAGTAAATAATAAAGAATCAGAAACCCTAATTTGAAGGAATATTAAAATCAGTCGATGATAAAGATAATAGAAAATTTTTTAAGGAAAGATAGCGCATAAGCTCGAAAACATTTCTGATCTACAAGGATCTGAATAGATTCAAAGTGTGGGAGATGAGGGTTATGAGAGTGTGACAGGAATAAAAAAATCTTATTTGGAACTAGAGATTCGAGCCATAAACACGAGATAATAGTACTCACAAATGGAGACAGCCATAAGACAGGCCTGTGAGTCAAATTTCGACGAACCTTGGTTGAATCTCTTTGAGATTCTCTTATAAATCGGAAAAGTCGAACAACCAGAATATGTAACAGGCCGGTAAGGGCGTCAAATCACCAGGGAACCTCATGCAATAAGTAGGAATCAAAGGGATTCGAGGTAGATTTAGGTGACAGAGCTAGGATTAGGGTTAGTCTCAGAGAGAAGAGAGGAGATGAGGGATTCAAGGGCGTCGGGGTGTAACAAATGGATAGGGTTAGGGTGGTCGTTTAGAATAAAAAAAAGGAAAGAAGGAATAGGGGTTGTTGATCTCAGAGATCAACGACCAGGATTAGAAGGGGTCTGGGTCGGGTTGGATTTAATTGGGTTAGGTTTGATTTCAATTGGGCTTGGGTTTGATTAAATTGGATTGGGGGAGATCCGATTTTAGGTGTAAATGAGGGGCTATTTGTTAAATACCCATTTTTACTAAATAAAATAATTTAAAAAAGGTAATTAAATGATAAAAAATAATTTTCATGCATGAAGGCGATTCAAAATAATTGCCTAATATTATAAAAATATAAAAATCCTTTTTTTTGTATAGATAACGTAGTTATGCATATGTAGGGGCTATTTTTGCAGAATATGCAATTGTAGTCTTAAAAATGCAAATGTAATTATAAAAATGCAATTAAAATATTTGAACACTCATATGAACATAAATGATGAATTTATATGATTAAATCATCCTAAAATAATATGAGGGATAGTTTTGGACATTTATGTGATTAGAAAATGCAAAAGTAAATGGATTTAGGGCCTTTAAAATTGTAGAAAAATTGTAAAAACATTTGTGCATGTTTGTAAATGCATGTACAATATTTTGAAAGTGTGCATGCATGTTTGTAAATGCATGTACAATATTTTGAAAATGTGCATGCATATTTCAAAATTTATGAGGGAAAATTGGGTATCAACAGCTGCTCATCTTTACCTGGGAAGGATGAAAGAGTTTTTGAGTAAAGAAATGATGATCGATTTTGACCGAATGGATGTTTTGAAAAGAATAGAGGCCGAACCCTGGTCTCTGAGTTGCCAACATATCCTTAGTTTTACAGGAATCAGGCCATCTGTAGTTTTGGAACAACGATGAATGGAGCCGATGGAAAAGGTTCTTTTGTGAAGTGTAATGTCGGATAGAGTTATGATTGTGAGTTTGGATTGTAGCGGATGTATTATAGGGCGGATATCTGGATGGTCACAGAGTAAGGTGGGTAGTTGATCGGATCCCCTACAATGGCGAAGCGGAAAAGGTATGAACGGAAACTGGAGCGAAGGTTGCTCCTGTTTGAAGAACGGTTACCTCTTGGATTACCTACAAAACTTAAAATACGATGCATACAAGTAGATAGATGACTGCGAAAATTTAAACGTGATGAAAATTCCCTTTGGACCATGAAAGATTGTCTTTGGACAATGCAGATGACGTCCTTAGACTATAATATCCTGGGCCATAAATCGTGAGATAGGAGATTCGCAGGCCATGAAATGATGTTCTCAGGCCATGAGGATAGTGCCTTTGAAACATGACGCCTTTGAATAATGATGTGCAAGTACTGAGATATCCTCAAGCCATGACATGGTGTATCTCAGGCTATGAGGATGATGCATTCGGACTATGACGCCCTTGGACAGGTTGGCTATATGTCATCCTATGAAGTGCAAAAATATGATACTGAAAGTGACAGAAAGACAAAGCTTAGTCTTGTGCAGAGTTTGGGGGCAGAGCTTAGCCCGAGGGAAGAAGATAGTGCCAAGAATACAGCAACATTTATGCAGGCAGGGATAATTCTTAGTAGCATGAGAAGGCAGTGCTTAAACTTGTGCTAATGCATGTAGATAGGGAGACAGAGCGTAGTCCCATGCAAAGAGACGGCAATACTTAGCCTTATGCAAAGGCAGGGCTTAGCCTCATACAAGATTTGAGATAGAGCTTAGTCTCATGCAAAAGGAAGGCAATGCTTAGCCTTATGCAAATATGGAGGCAAGGGTTAGCCTTATGTGAGATTTGAGACAGATCTTACTCTCATGCAAACAGAAGGCAATGCTTAGCCTTATGAAAATACGGAGGCAGGGCATAGCCTCATGCAGGATTTGAGACAAGGCTTAATCTCATGCATAGAGAAGGCAATGCTTAGCCTTATGCAGATATGGAAGCAGGGCTTAGCCTCATGCAAGTTCTGAGACAAGGCTTAGTCTCATTCGAAGAGAAGGCAATGCTTAGCCTTATGCATATACGGAGGCAGGGCTTAGCCTCATGCAGGATTTGAGACAGGGCTTAGTCTCATCCAAAGAGAAGGCAATGCTTAGCCTTATGCAAATATGGACGCAGGGCTTAGCCTCACGCAAGATATGAGAAAGAGCTTAGTCTCATACAAAGAGAAGGCAATGCTTAGCCTTATGCAAATATGGAGGCAGGGCTTAGCCTAGTGCAGGATTTGAGACAGGGCTTAGTCTCATGTAAAAAGAAGGTAAGGCTTAGCCTTATGCAATGTGGAGGCACGACTTAGGCTCATGCAGGATTTGAGACAGGTCTTAGTCTCATGCAAAGAGAAGGCAATGCTAAGCCTTATACAAATATGGAGGCAGGGCTTAGCTTCATGCAAGATTTGAGATAGGGCTTAGTCTCATACAAAGAGAAGGCAATGTTTAGCCTTATGCAGATGTGGAGGCAGGGCTTAGCCTCATGCAGGATTTGAGGCAGGGCTTAGTCTCGTGCAATGAAAAGGAAATGCTTAGCCTTATGCAGTGAATAGGTAGCGAATAGGAGTATAATGTTTCTTAGCTGGAGATATATTTGCGTCCCGTGGCTTGATTGATAGTGACTTTGATATGTTGCGTATACTTCTCTTATGTTCACCATGCCTGCATCCAAATAATAATTATAAGTTTTTTATGGGGAGGTTGGTTCGTGCTTTGTCTGTTGGCTTAGCTTCGCTCCATTCTGGAGGCCTTGTTTGAGTCACCCTGGGTAACACCTGGCTGTTAGGAAAATGGAGTTTTCGAAAATATGCACTTATTGATGAATATAGAGTTATTTTTGGAAACACAGTGAAATATATTGAGTAATTTTAAATGAACCAATGACTATAACATATTTTAGAGACATTGCAACTTTCTTGTATTAGAATTTTGAAGGTCCTCCTCAAAATTCTACCCCGGTTTGGAAGATGATTATTCGGCCGTTTTGCGTGTGACGAAACTTGCTGAACCTTCTCCAGAATTTTAAGAATCCCCAGTTTCTTAACTGATTGCTGAGTGTCTGGCATATGATGGCGCTGGCTGGACTTGCCCCGAAATTTTGAGGGTCCTCCTCGAAATTCTGCCCCAGTTTCTGGTGCTGGGGGACAATAAAGATTTAATTATGTTATGACCAAACCCACAGGGCTGCCTACGTATCCCCTCTTAAACGGGAATCGGGATCAAGCGTAGTTTAATTACATCATATGAAGGAATGTGAACAATCTAAACATAGTATCTCTTGACTGCATCTGAATTTATCGGTTTTGGCCAGACTTCTCCGTCCATTTCTGAAAGTATGAGTGCTCCTCCTGTTCACCCGGTGAACCATGTAAGGACCTTGCCAGTAGGGAGAGAATTTCGCTTTGGCTTCATCTTGATACGAGAAGATCTTCTTCAGCACCAACTGTCCCATTGTGAATTGTCTTGGTTTGACCCTTTTGTTGAAAGCTCAAGATATTCTGTTCTGTTAAAGCTGACCGTGACATAATGCGTTCATTCTTTTTCTGTCTATAAGGGCCAGTTGCTCATAGCGGCTCCTTATCCATTCCGCATCATTGAGTTCGGCTTCCTACATGATCCTTAAAGAAGGAATTTCTACCTCAGCTGGAATAACAGCTTCGGTGCCATATACCTGTAGAAGGGGGTTGCCCCAGCTGATGTGCGGTACTCTATTAGGGCAAAGGGTAACTTTTCGTGCCATTGTTTGTGGTCATCTTCCTTAGTATCTTTTTGATGTTCATGATAGCGGCTTCCACAGCTCCATTCATTTGAGGCATGTATGACGTAGAGTTTTTGTGCTAGATTTTGAAGGTTTCACACATGGCTTTCATAAGGTCACTATTGAGGTTGGCGGCATTATCAGTGATAATGGACTCGGGAACTCCGAATCGGCAAACAATACGATCCTTGACAAAAGTATGTGATGACTTTCTTGGTCATCGCTTTGTAAAATGCGGCCTCTACCCATTTTGTGAAATAGTCGATGGCCACTAAAATGAACCGTCTCGCGTTTGAAGCAGTGGGCTTGATTGGACCGATGGCATCTATTCCCCAGGCAGAAAAAGGCCAAGGTGTACTTGTTGCCCTTATCATGTCTTCATGTACCTGACATTGGTGGCATTTCTGTACGTACCAGATGCAATCCGTCTCCATGGTCATCCAAATATATCCAGCTCTAAGTATTTTCTTGGCTAAAACAAAACCATTCATATGTGGTCCACAAGTTCCGGCATGTATTTCTTCAAGCAATCTGGAAGCTTCCTTTGTGTCAATGCACCTTAACAGCCCCAGGTCAGGACTTCTCCTATATAGGGTTCCTCCGCTTTGGAAGAAATGATTGGATAGCCTCTGCAGCGTGCGTTTTTGAGTCTGGTTTTCCTGTTCTGGATATTCTCCTTTTGCCAAATATTCTTAATGTCGTGGAACCAAGGTTTTCGATCTATTTCTTCTTCAACGTGAGCACAGTAAGCTGGCTGGTTATGGATCTTTACCATGATGGGATCGATGAAATTCTTGTCAAGATGTTGGATCATTGATGATAAGGTAGCCAGCGCATCTTCTAACTCATTTTGAACTCTCGGCACATGCTTGAATTCTATCTTTGTGAATCTCTTCATTAACTCTTGCACATGATAAAAATATGGCAGTATCTTTGTATTCTTTATAGCCTATTCTCCTTGAACCTAATATACCAGAAGATTCAAATCAGCGATTACCAGCAGTTCTTGTATGTTCATATCGATGGCCAGATTGAGCCCCATGATGCAAGACTCATATTCTTCCATGTTGCTGGTGCATGAAAACCTAAGCTTCACGGATACAAGGTAGTGTTGACCCGTTTTTTATACCAAAACCGCTCCAATGCCCACTCTTTTGAAGTTTGCAGCTCCATCGAATAACATCCTCCAACCGTCGTAAGCTTTAGCAATGTCCTCTCCTATGAATAATACTTCTTCATCGGGGAAATACGTTTTAAAGGGTTCGTATTCTCCTCCCATAGGATTTTCGGCAAGATGGTCTACCAATGCTTTCCCTTTGACTACCTTTTGAGTTACATAGATGATGTCGAACTCACGTAACAATTTATACCATTTAGCTAACTCCCCGAACGGAATTGGCTTCTGAAAGATGTACTTCAGAGGGTCCATCGTGGATATGAGGTACGTGGTATAGGCACATAAGTAATGCCTCAATTTCTTAGCTGTCCAGATCAAAGCACAGCAGGTGCGTTCCAGCAGAGAGTATCGTGCTTAATAAGGTGTGAACTTCTTACTCAAGTAGTATATGGCTTGCTCCTTTCTTCCTATCTCGTCATGTTTTCCCAAAACACATTCGAAAGCTACATCTAATACGGACAAATATAGTAGCAATGGTCTCCCAGGTTCTGGCGGGACTAGGACTGGTGGTGTGGATAAGTATTCCTTGATTTTGTCAAAAGCCTTCTGACAATCTTTGGTCCAACTCGACTCAGCGTCTTTCCTCAACATTTTGAAGATAGGTTCACATATAACTGTGGAGTGCGCTATGAAGCGACTGATATAGTTAAGACGTCCTAGGAAGCTCATCACGTCCTAGGAAGCTCTTTGGTGGCGGTAACTCTTAATAGCCTTAACTTTGGATGGGTACAACTCGATTCTCCGGCGGCTGACAATGAATCCCAGCAATTTTCCTGCGGGAACCGCGAATGCACATTTTGCGGGGGTCAATTTGAGATTGTACCTCCTTAGCCTGTCAAAGAACTTTCTCAAATCCGTGATGTCATCTGTGGCCCTCTTGGAATTGATGATGACGTCGTCAACATACACCTCTATTTTCTTATGTATCGTGTCATGGAAGATGGTCGTCATGGCTCTCATGTAAGTAGCTCTACCATTCTTTAGACCAAATGGCATCATCTTGTAGCAGTATACCCCCCCACCCCCCATGGCGTGATAAAAGCTATTTTTTCTGCGTCTTCTTCATCCATCCAAATCTGGTGATAACTCGTGAAGCAATTTACAAAGGATTGGAGTTCATGCTTGGCGCAATTGTCGATCCAGATATGTATATTTGGCAATGGAAAGTCGTCCTTGGGACTTGCTTTGTTTAAATCTCGATAGTCAACACATACTTTAACTTTCCCACCTTTCTTAGGAACTAGTACAATTTTGGCTAACCAGGTTGGGTACTCAACTAACCTGATGACTTTGGCTTTGATCTGCTTAGACTTCCTCCTTGATTTTCAGGCTTGTTTCTGGTTTGAACTTTCTGAGTTTCTGCTTTACTGGCGGACACATTGGGTTTGTAGGTAACTTGTGAGCCACTATGGATGTGCGTAGACCGGTCATGTCATCATATGACCTTGCAAAGATATCCTCATATTCCTTCAAGAAACGAATGTACTCCTCATTCTCTGTCAGTGATAAGTGAACGCTTAAGCAAGTTTCCTTCACGATCTCGGCATCTCCCAAATTTACTAATTCGATTTCGTCCAGGTTGGACTTAGGCTTACTCTCAAAGTTCTCAACCTCTTTGACAATTTCCTCAGGTATTTCATCTTCTTCCTCCGAGTCACTATCCTTATGTTGCATTGTCTCATTACATGTCACAGTCATCGTTTCATTGGGAAAAGTAATAATAATGCTATAGAAAGAAAAAATGTGAAAGATAATAATGAATAACAAATAGCAATGCATTGATTAAAAATTGAAGATATCCAAAACAAGTACGGCTCGATGAATCGAGCAATTATTTTGAAACAAAATGCGTCTTTAAAATAGAATTACTAAAAACATCTGAAATGCCTAGCATGGCTATAGAAATTAGGCTTAATGCCAAGCTACCCAGGGACTCGGCGGGCCCGGGATGATGTGGCAGTTCAATTCCTGAAAACAGTTCCCTTCTCCACAGTCTTAATGGTGAGGCCTTCTTCCTCCTCCTCCTCCTCAATTATCGCACTGCAATCCATATCCTCGTCCTCTAGGAACAAATTCCTTAGCCCAACTAAAGCTTCTCTTCTGCAGTCCCTCATATCGTATCGGTTTGATAAAAAGTCTGACCCATATGTGGCACCGTTTGCTCAAGAGGCTAATAAGGACCACGCCATGGTGGCGACCAATCATCATATTCTTTCCATGTATACTGATATCCGAGCCTGAAAGTTGTTCCATGACGTTTCAGCTAGATCGGTTTAGTAATGCCCTAAAGATCCTTTCTAGGCCCTTTGCCGGGTTTGTACCCAGACCATAATAATATGCTTTCTATCTTGTTACAACACCATTTATCCTTCTCAACTACGTTGACATGTTCAATGTGGTGATAAGTTTCCCCTCCTAGCCTTCTTCTATTCTCAATAACCGGGATGGTTTGATTGGTGTAAATAAGGTTACTTTCATCTCCGTGAATGATCGCCTCCTGATGGTTCCATTCGAACTTCACGGCCTGGTGTGGTGTGGAAGCATAGCCCCAGCGGTATGTATCCACGGTCGACCCAACAGAATTTTGTATGTAGTTGATATGTCAAGCACTTGGAATTCAACATCGAACCAAGTTGGCCCCATCTGTAGGAAAAGATTAATCTCCCCAATTGTGGCCTTTTGAGACCCATCAAAGGCTTTCACGTTCATACTTCCTGCTCGTATCTCATGAAAATCTTTTCCCAATCTTTTCAGAGTAGTTAACAGACAAATATTAAGGCTTGAACCTCTATCTATTAGGAGCCTGGCAATGAATTTGTCTTCAAATTGTACCGTGATATGTAGTGCCCGATGTGACTCTACCCTTCAGGCGGTAATTCATCCTCGTGGAAGGTGATCTTATGACTTTCCAGCACTTGCCCTACCATGTTGGTAATTTCCCCGCTGGTAATATTGTTTGTCACATAAGCATCATTCAACACCTTCATCAAAGCATTCTTGTGCGCCTCCGAATTTTGCAATAGTGATAAGATGGATATCCGGGCGGGGTTTTGTTCAAATAATCGATAATGGAGTATTCCCTTGCCTGTAATTTCCTCCAAAGATCATCTGGTCCAGCTTCAATGATAGGTTGCTATGTGTTCGGGTGTACAGATCCTTCCCATTCTGGTCATTCCTTGCACAGCATCAGATTCTTCTATTTTTGCTTTTCCCTTTCGCCTAGCTTCAACAACGTAATCCCTAGGTATGGCCTTGGAATTGATAGGAGGTATGGTTGATACTGTCACTATGAAAGGTGTGGCCACTTGTACCTCAAATGAAACAGGTGTGGCTGTAGGCGGAGCTACCTCTACCTCAAATGGAACTTATGTGGTTACCTCAACCTCGACTAATAACTGTTTCTATATCGCAATAGGAGTGAGTGTGACTGCAGGTTTAAAGTCATCGCCTTCCCGAATAAGCCCAATTGACCCCTTGGGATCCCATTCTTCGTCCGTCTCTATCACATGTACTCCATCACCTCTTTGATCTGGAAGAGGATTCTTGTGGACGTTGGGTGCAGCTTCCTTCGCTTGTATGACCTTGTTATCAATCAATATCTGGATATTATATTTCAATGTCCGGCACTCGTCAATGGTGTGCCCTTTCATACCGGAATGATATGCACAGGTTTTATTTGGGTCGACCCATTGAGATGAATTCTTCATTACCACAGCAGGAATAGGAGTGATGTAACCACCGGCCTTAAATCTCTCATACAGCCGGTCGATGGGTTTAGAAATGGATGTGTATTGTCTAGGTGGTTTGTGATTAAAGTTAGGTCGGGGTTTCTGGTAATTTGGACGAGTGGGAGGTTAATGATAGAAGGCTCGCTGGGTGTTATTAGAATGATAGGCGGTGGCAGGTTGATAATATCTGGGAGATGAGGGTCGGTATGTGGGTGGAGGTGTTTGGTATGTGGGTGGCGGTGTTTGGTATGTGAAGGGAGATTTTGGGCCCTGAGCCACCATTATTGCCCCCACTTCTCTTTTCTTTCATATGCCGCTTGATTGTAATGTTTTGTTCTTGGCCTGTAATGCCGCAAAATTTATCACCATCCCACTTTTGATACCTTCTTCAATCTTTTCTCCGAGTTTGATGATATCGGAGAACTTGTGATTCTTAATGACCATTAGCCTTTCATAATACTGTGGGTCCTATGCCCTGACAAAGAACTTGTTCATTTGCTCTTCTTCTAGTGTTGGTTTGACCTTGGCTGCTTCTGACCTCCACCGAGTAGCATACTCGCGAAAATTCTCAGTTGGCTTCTTCATTAAGTTCTAGATATAGAAGACATCTGGTGCGTTTTCTGTGTTAAACCCGAACCGATCCATAAATTCTGATGCCATGCTCACCCAATTGGCCCACTTCTTAGGGTTCTAGCTTTCGTACCAGAAGAAGGCATCACTAGTAAGACTTCTCATGAAGAGTTTCATTCGGATCCTTTCATCCTTTTTGACCCCTCGAGCTTGTAACAGTAAGTTCTCAAATGAACCTTGGGTTCACCTGTTCCATCAAACATTTCGAACTTGGGAGGTTTGTAACCCTCCGTAAGTTCCACGTCTAGTTGTATGCACAGATCCTCATAATTTAGACATTCTATCCCTTTACCTCCTTCGACACCCTGAACTTGACTTGTCAATTTCTTGAGTTCCTCAGCCATGTTTTTGATGGAAAGGTCCTTCTCAGCAGATTCTGGTGTATAGGAGATTGGTTGAGTGGAGTGAGGCATGGTTTCCACGTATATGGGGTTGTTTTGGTGAGTGCCAGGGATTTGGGTGTAGTGGTGGTTGTTGGTTGAGTTTTGAGGATCGAAATGGGTTGTGGTATGTTCTTAGGGGTGTGATTGGTAGTGGCTTGTAGGTATTGGATTGGTTGATGATGGTGTTGGTAAAGGATTGGCATTTTGAGGTGGAGTTGCATATTAATGTGGTGTGGAAGGATTTTGTTGATGCTGGTTTGGTGTATTTTGGGGAGGTGCTAGGTTTTAGGTATTTTGTTGGTTGATGTCGGGACATTTAAGGTGAGGGAGTGGTTTGCTAAGTTCTGGACCTGTTCAAGTTCTGTAACTCCAGTATCTTTTTTCCAACCGCAAAACCAAGCCATTTGGTGCCGGAATACTCCGACCGTCTGAAGTTTCCGCATTCTCAGCATTCTCCTTTTGAATACCACTTAAGTCATCAATCTTAGCTTTCCCTCTGCTTCTCGTATTACATAGAGGAGAAGGAGGTGGAGGGCCTCTAGATCTGGTGTGATATGTTTATGATGCCAGTATGTGCGAACCAACCTTAGGGGATGGGAATCATAAAGATTAAAGAAAAACAAAAGGTAAACAAGTTAGTAAGGGTTGCGAAAAGTTTTCACTGTTTAACCACATATTGCGGGAATATAAATTTGCGTCCTAATTTGGGAGCCCCGTTGTGCCCGAGGTAGGCCTAGCGGCAAATAAATTTGGAAAAATTTAGTGCCGATAATTGCCTCATTTCATTAATGTAATAATAGACGACCCAAAACAACACTGAATAAGAGAAGTCACTAATGGCACTTGCCCTTATTACATTTAAAAAGCAAGTAAACCTAATCTATTTGGTCCCAGAAAGACCTTCTTCAGGGTGGATGCTCCTGCCGATCGGATCCCCCAGTTCGTGCAGGTTCAGCAGTAGGAATTCCTTGCCAAATGTCCTCCTTCGTTTCCTTCTCCATTCTGGCAATCGGTGACACTCTTCCTCATTTTCCCTTCTAATTCCATCAGACTGTACTCTAGATACTCCAACCTTTCAGTAGATTTAACAGTCCCCTCTTTCCACTCATTGATCATTTACATATCTGCCCTGTGTTGCTCCATATGCTCGGCTTTAGACTCGCATATTTTTTTGCGCAGATTGTTATATTTTACCGGTACTTCGGCAACTTCGTCTATGACCCTGTTTCCCAAACCAACTCTTGGCTCAATATTTCCCTATGTTATCGTCCAACCATGAGGGGTAGATGTATGCATGTCCAGCATGATATCAATCTGGCTCAATATTATCCTTTTCTACGATAATCTTCAAGTGTCATATGTGTTGTGCTTCATTTTTTGATGGAATGGCATCACACTGAAAATCAGCTATGAAGTGACTTATTTAAGCAACCCGTGGTATGAACTGCTTCCTCCCTTCCTGTCCCATAACCCTAAGGGGAGCATAAGGGTATATGCCCCTTAACCCGATCAGTACCAAGTGTGAAACATCCCTGGATCGAATGATGAATTCGTCGGTAGGGAACCACTCGAACATCCATTGAACCTTGTCCTCAGTCAGATTGTTGAAAAACTGCACCCATTGTATAGCATCCTTTGGTTTAGCAAACATGTCTGGAATATATGCCATATTTTTAGTATGGTGGAAGGCTATATAATCATTCCACAACCTTCGTGGAAATCCTTGACCCCTTTGGAGATGCTCTAACAACCAAACCTACAACAGTAAATTGCAACCCTCGAGGTATCTGTACCCCTTCTGACAGCACTCCAAGGCCCGGTACATAGATGCAATGATCATAGGGACAATGGTATATGCCTGCCCCTCGATCCCTTCCATCAATGTTTTGGCCACCATGGCCAGTCTGATATGGATTATGTCCCCTTGGATCGGAAACACTAGCATGCCCAAGAAACACACGATGAACATAAAGACCCTGTAGGGAATCCATCCCAAGGAGGTGATGGAGAATTCTTCATCGAAAATACGGTAAGACCTGCTATGACTGTATCATTCATAGAGGAAGTCGAACGGTACGTAGGAGTTTTTCAGGCACTCCAGGTCATCTTTTTTCTACAACCCCATCATCTTAAGAAATCCCCTAGTATTGTGATTTTCAGGTGCCAATAAATCAGGGCTTTCCCAAGGTAGCCCAGTAATCCCACTATTTCTTCCAAGAGAGGGGTCATTTCTATGCTTCCTAAGCGGAACGCGGCTCTTTCTTTGTCCCAGAACATTGTGGCAGCCTCGATCAACATTTTTTTTGGCTGGATCTCTAACAAAGAAGGCACAATTCCTAAGACTTTTTTCACATTATTTTGGTCACTTGATGGGAGATCCCTCCACCAATCTAGCAATGGTGATGGTATGTTACTAACCATGCCGAACCGGGGGATTTCGTGCCTCATTTCTGCAAAACAAAATATGGTTAGGCCCTTTCCCCCTCCAGATCTAACTATTTCTACAACAATGATTAGCATATTGGAACTAATTTCTTCAATTTAATCAACACAATCGTGGTTACGTCCGTTGGGATTATGAAAAACCCGATGGACTTTTGGACAAGGCTTGTCTTAAAGGGTTATTATATGGACAACACATTAATCCGGCTAGGTTTGACCATGATGCATGTATAATTAGTCAGAGTAAGGTTTCTATAGAGGTCTGGACTGGGACCCTCAAGCGGACAACTTAGTGGATGATCGACTAGTTTTACCGCAAATACGCCTTTCCACACACACACACACACACACACACACATATATATATATATATATATATATATATATATATATATATATATATATATATATATATATATATATATATATATATACACATATAGGAAGAGCACAAACACTCATCAAGCATTGCTACGGTCTTGATTACTGTATACGGGTAAAATCGGAGAGCTCGATCTTACAGTCATTATGTCTTTCTGTAGCTTCACCTCGAAGGCTCTGGGGCACAGCTCGAGGTTTCGAGTTCGATGTTTCTTTATGACCAACTTCTGGGCAGCATATATCGACGGTTATCATGGAAAAACGGGAAGCTCCCTAGGAATGTTTTATAAGCTGACAGCACCTATACGAATAGTACCAGTATATACCAGATTGCTGAGAAGTTGTACCAGCTACATGTCTTTGTAATAAATGCACGTGTACTATGTCGAAATCCCCCCTCCTATACAAAGGGGATCTTTGTTATTTTTTAGGAGGATACAACACACAATATTGAATACAAGAACATTCTCTACTCTCTAACTTAAATACATTCTCCCTTGATTCTGTTATTTACATTTATTGCTTACATTTATTATGTTCTATTAATTGTTCTTCGTGTATTGCTCATTATTGATCATAAAGAGCTTTCATCAAAGCTCTCGAAGCTGTTAGTCCTTTACCGGCTGCCCATAACTTAGTATTGAGCTCGACCCCGAGGCCCCGTATAACCAGGCTCGAGGCCCCGATTCTCAACCACTCAGTTTGCTTAAACATACTATCTTCAAGCTCTTATCTTATTTTCTAGTCTCATACTTAGCATCTATTGCCTAACAACTAGCATAAAAATAAATCGCGTATTTTTAGAACCACAAATCAAATCTAATTGTTATTACCATTTTCGAGGAAAATATTTTGGCGCCCACCATAGGGCTAAAAATAATAGTGGTCGTTTTCTTGCTGGTTTACTACATAACGCAAGTTATCGTTCACGCTTTTTATTGTCCAAAGAATCTTTGATTTCATGTTAAAATGTCAAAATTAGTGAATGCACATGAGAACAGCGGTCCTGAGGACCATGGAGAGAATGATGTAGCTATTTCAGGTGTCGGCGTAACACCGCGAAACCCTGAGGATGCACCAGAGCCAATTCCCGTGGATGTGGTCTCGCGCAACGCCCAACACGTTGATATAATCTCCCACACCAACATGAGTATGGGCAAAGAGAACCAATAGGAAGCTCAGAAAAATCCATCCCTAGAAGAAACAGAGGCAGACGAAGAAACGGAACGGAAAAACCTCACCACATCATTCGTATGATCATCGGAGGGACTGACGTTCCCCAAGGGCCCATGATCAAGTTGTCAAGGGTTTCCATCGCAATGGAAGGGCAAATCCAGGGCCGCATGCCCGAGGACGTCCTTGCCTTCAGTGAAGAGGACTTCGAGACCTTGTCTCATCCCCATAATGACGTGCTAGTAATTTCATTTCTCTTGAATAACGTTCAAATTAAATGTGTACTCGTGGATCCAGGTAGCTCGGCCAACGTAATCAGGCCGAAGGTGGTGGAGCAGCTCGAATCGCTCGATCAAATCATTCCTACCTCCCGAGTCCTCAGCGGTTTAAACATGGCCGGCGAAATAACAAAGGGGAAGATCACCCTCCCAGTGAACGTGTCCGATACAGTTGGAAACACAAAATTTCATGTCATCGAAGTTGACATGAGATACAAAGCATTACTTGGAAGACCATGGATGCACAACATGAGGGCAGTATCGTCAAATCTTCACCAGAAGATAAAATTTTCGGCAGAAGACGGTATAAAACGGTGTATGGAGAACAGCATGCGGCGAGGGAGATTTTTGTGGTTCATATGGAGCCACCAACCTCAACACCCTCAACCTCGGAGGAGCAAGAGGACAAACAGACCCCTGAGAACGATGAAAAAGACTTCCTGGCCCCCCGAACTTTCATTGACCCTGAAAAATCTAACGCAACAAAATCAATGGTGGAAGAGCTGGAACAAGCCTTTTTGGTCAAGCATCTTCCAGATCGGAAGGTATAACTGGGAACGGGATTAAACCCCGAACTTAGGAGGAAATTCATTCAATTCCTTATTAATAACATTGATTGCTTTGCGTGGTCCAATTTAGATNCCCCATCCGCACTCCCTCCTGATTATCTCGAGGTTTTCCCTCACTGATGAAGTGATCTTCGACACATGCCTTCGATGACCTGGAACATCGGGGGGTTTCCCCGATGCGGCGACTTTTCCCGAGACAAGGTTCCCCGGATCATGTTCCGCGATGTCGTGAATGATGCACCAGTACTAGCAAAAGGCAGGGCGCAACAGAGCCCCTTTTTCATTCGAGGATCAGCAGTCGGGGAAGTGGCCATGGCTACAGCAGAACAAAGGCAAAAAAGATAAGGATCCTGGCAAAAACCATCTGAGGCAGCTGAAAGCAGAAAAACTCGCGCAAAGCGAAAAGCTCTGGGTCCAATTTAGATATGACAGGGATCCCGCCGGAAATAACCACCCATCGACTAAGTGTCGACCCTAGGTTCAAACCGATAAAGCAAAAAAAAGACCTGAGTCCTAGGTAAAACACGCGTTCGTCAAGGATGAGGTAACAAAACTTCTCAAAATAGGATCTATTAGGGAAGTAAAATATCCCGAAAGGTTGGCCAATGTAGTGGTAGTTACCAAAAATGGAATAATTTAAGAATGTGCGTAGATTATAAAGACATTAATAGAGCATGCCCCAAAGATTCATTCTCGTTGCCCAATATCGATCGCTTGATCGATGCTACGTCCATCCACGAGATCCTCACCTTTCTCGATGCCTACTCGGGGTATAATCAAATTCAGATGAACCCCGAGGATGGGAAAAAACTTCTTTCATCACGAAGTATTGTACGTACTGCTATAATATGATTGCCTACGGCC